>NC_134356.1:210565652-210818152 GCF_048569485.1 Anomaloglossus baeobatrachus | reverse complement strand
ATGATCAGTTAATGCGGTCACCTGAGAGAATCAGCTGACACTATAAGGCTATGTGCGCACTTACCGGATTTTGCCGTGGATTTTCCGCAGATTTGCTGCATGTTTCGCTGCAGAAAATGTTCATAACATCTCTGCAGTGAATCACCAGCAAATCCTATGGAGAAAAAAAATCCTGTGCGCACTGGGCGGAATTTGACAGCTGCATGTTTTGCTGCGGGATTCCCGCAGCAAAAACAAGTGCATGTCACTTCTTTTCCGCACATCGCTGTGGGATTTCACTCCATTGACTCAATGTTAATCATGAAATCCCGCAGGGAATAACGCAGGCAGCAAATTCTGTGCGGTTCACTGCGTTTTCCTGCGTTATTCCCTGCGGTATTTCGCGGTTTACCTCCGGTAATGTGCATCGCCTGTCTGCGGTTTTGCAGGGAAGTGATGTCATTACAGGAAGAGGAAGCCGTGCAGAGAGTAAACACACACAGAGATCACATACACACACAGACATCACAGACATAGATCACAGACACAGACACATAGAACACACATAGAAAGAAAACGGAAATATAGAAAACAAAGAACGTGGGCTCCGCTGTATTTTTACCTTCCAGCCGAGGTAAGCACACAGCGGCGGCCCGGTATTCTCAGGCTGGGGAGGGAGAGGGGCAGGGATAATGTCCCCCGCCTCACTCCCCCTCCCGCAGCCGAGAATACCAGCCGCAGCTGCCCCGGCACTGTCGCATACATTATGCGGCAATACCGGCGAGTCCTCGGCTCTTCTTGCCACCGTGTAGCAGTGGTGGCAAGGTAATACAAGGGGTTAATGGTGATGGGGGACCACCGCCATTAACTCCAGGCTTGATCATGGCAGCGTCTATGTGACAGCTGACATGATCAACCCGCAAGTAAAGTGAATAAAACACACACACAGAAAAATCCTTTATTTTAAATAAAACCAACAAGCCTCGTTCACCATTTTATTAACCCCTCCCAAACAAAGCTCCGGCGTAGTCCACAGCTCCGGCTCCGGCGTCCTGCACTGCTGACATCCAGCCGCGACTGTCACAGACACAGGCTGAATGCAGCAGACAGCAGAGGTAATTACCGGTCATTTCCCACGGCCGGTAATGTGAACTCACTGCCGACCGTGGGAAATGCAGCGATCTGTCATCTATCTATCTATCCCTCTGTCTGTCTATCTATCTATCCCTCTATCTATTCTTCTGTCTATCCACTATCAGAATTAAATGTATTTTTGTTTTTTTCTTCAATGTGCTTTATTGCATTGAATGCAATAAAGCACATCCCAACCCGCACGCGGCAAAACTGCGGCAATACCGCGAACAATACCGTGGTAAAAGCGCAGCAAACCGCGGCAAACCGCATGCGGTTTTCGGATGCGGTTTCCCGCGGTTTTTTACCGCGGGTGCGGTAATCTTTGAGGACATGCGGAATTTTCTCAAGAAAATTCCATTTCCCAGTGCGCACAGAGCCTTAGTCGAGCGGTGAGGCCGGCTTTTTACCGCCCGGCCGGCTAAACTATCAGCTGATGCTGTCGGACAGGAGTCTGCACAGAAGTGTATAGTTTTTTTTTTGCACTGATGCATCAGCTGATTGTATAAAAGCTGTTTATACAATCAGCTGCTGTGTCATGTGATTCATGCCTTTGAACCTGACACATCATCTGATCGCTTTGCCTTTCAGCAAACCGATCAGATGATATTGGATCCGGATTGGACGGCACGGGACCCTTGACCCAGTATTACTTCGGAGGGGGGTTCATTATTTCAATAAAGATGGAGTCACTAATGTAATATCAAAGTTTAATTGCAAAATGCATTATCTTTACCATATATAAATATTTTAAAATAACCAAATATACAAAAATTTTAAACCATGCAATTAATAGCAGACTAAAACATGTATAAATATATAACACCCATGAAAAAAGGCCCTATATTGCAGCCTAAAGTGCTGATAGAAAGTGCCATGTGCAATGCTCTAATCACTGATTAACATAAGCCTGTTAGTATTGAACAATGTGTTCAGTACAAGTTTCTCCCTGTTCAAGGTAACGGACATCAGCCGTATTCATTAAATAGTTATAGGAGGCATAATAAACAGACTGCACAATACTTACAATGGACTCACTCCACGTCCCGTGACCCCTACACATCCCAACACATCATCTGATCGCTTTGCATTCCAGCAAACCGATTAGATGATATTGGATCCGGATAGGACGGCGCGGGACCATTGACCCAGGATTATTCAGGAAGGGGGTTCTTTATTTCAATAAAGATGGAGTCACTAATTGTATTGTGTTTTATTTCTAATAAAAAATATTTTTCTGTGTTGTGTTTTTTTTGATCTGTACTAGAAATTCATGGTGTCCATGTCTAATATTGGCGTGACACCATGAATTTCGGGCTTAGGGCCAGTTGATAATATACAGCTAGCCCTAACCCCATTATTACCCAGCGAGCCAGCCATCACCAGGGCAGCTGGAAGAGTTGGATACAGCGCCAGAAGATGGCGCTTCTATGAAAACGCCATTTTCTGGGGCGGCTGCGGACTGCAATTCGCAGCAGGGGTGCCCAGGAAGCTTGGGCACCCTGAGCTGCAGATTCCAATCCCCAGCTGCCTAGTTGTACCCGGCTGGACACAAAAATTGGGCAAAGCCCACGTCATTTTTTTTTTAATTATTTCATGAAATTCATGCAATATTTAAATAAAGGGCTTCCCTATATTTTTGGTTCCCAGCCGGGTACAAATAGGCAGCTGGGGGTTAGGCAGCCCGTAGCTGCCTGCTGTACCTGGCTAGCATACAAAACATGGCGAAGCCCATGTAATTTTTTTTGGGGGGGCAAAAAACTCCTGCATACAGTCCTGGATGGAGTATGCTGAGCCTTGTAGTTCTGCAGCTGCTGTCTGCTGTCTGTCTGTATGGAGGAGAGCAGATGGCAGCTGCAGAACTACAAGGCTCAGCATGCGCCATTCACTAGTGTACGCAGGAGAGCAGACAGCAGCTGCAGAACGACAAGGCTCAGCATGCTCCATTCACTAGTGTATGCAGGAGAGCAGACAGCAGCTGCAGAACTAAAAGGCTCAGCATACTTCATCCAGGACTGTATGCAGGAATTTTTTGCCCCCCAAAAAAATGACGTGGGCTTCGCCATATTTTTGTATGCTGGCCAGGTACAGCAGGCAGGTACAGCTGCCCCCAACCCCGAGCTGCCTATTTGTACCCTGCTAGGTACTAAAAATATAGGGAAGCCCTTTTATTAATTATTTCATGAATTTCAAGAAATAATTAAAAAAAAAATCGACATAGGCTTCGCCCCCTTTTTGTGTCCAGCCAGGTACAACTAGGCAGCTGGGGATTGGAATCCGCAGCACAGGTTGGCCCGAGGTTTCTGGGCCCCTCTGCTGCGAATTGCAGTCCATAGCCACCCCAGAAAATGGCGCTTTCATAGAAGCGCCATCATCTGGCGCTGTATCCAACTCTTCCAGTAGCCTTGAACCCGGGTGGCTTGCTCTGTAATAATGAGTTAATACTAGCTTTCTTTTACTAGCTAGTATTAAGCCAGAGATTCTTAATGTCAGGCAAGTTTGACCCGGCCATTAAGAATCTCCAATAAAGGGTTAAAAAAAAGACACCACACAGAGAAAAAATACTTTAATAGAAATAAATACACAGACACATTAGAGACTCCATGTTTATTACTCCCTGTCAGCCCTCCACGATCCTGCTCTTCTGTCTTCTTTCTCCTTCAACCCATGCAGCTCTGCTACATCAGACAGCACTGCATGGGAGGAAGAACGCAGCTGCTCCCATGCAGTCTATTCACTCAGTGAGTGAGCAGCAGCTGCGTGCTGTAAGCGGTGACGTCACCGCTGACAGACAGGTTACCATAGCAACGGTGCTCCGATCACGTGATTCCCGTTGCCGCTATTCACTGGCTGTGACAGCCAGTCCTTGCATGTGGACTGACTTTGTAACGAGCGCTCCATGCAGGAATGGGGAGTCTGGGAGAGATTCACTGACAGGACCTTGCAATGACGTCTAGCCATATGACCAGTCTGTAGCCAATGAGATAATAGACACGTGACTGGTCACATGCTATTTTGATGTCACGATAGGTCCTATCATCAGTTCTGGTTACCGGGAGGACGCAGCGATTATCGGAAGGAAAAGCGACGGGAGACAGAGTGCAGGACGTGTCGCGGGGACCTGTAAGTGTTATGGCAGTGTTTATTAACTGTATGTGTACATGTATAATGTGTTTTTATGTGTCTGTGCTTGCCTCCCATTGTTTCCAATGGGGCTGGAGAGGTTCATCGAACCGAACTCAAACGGAGCCTCCGTTCGACGAACTGAACCGAACTCGAGCCTTCAGTGGCTCGCTCATCTCTAATTATTAATAATGATCTTATTTATCCTTTTATCCCAAAATAATTCTTCAGATAGAAGCAGCACTTTGCAAAAGTAAACTAAATCAAGCTTTTTATTCACCCATATGGTATTTCAGTTGGAAGGCTTCTTCCAGCATTAGTATTATAATGGTTTTCCAAGCAAACAGTATAATCTTTTCAAGAATAACACTAGATATATGATACAACAATTTTAACCATAACTTGATTGGCTATGTAATGTTGTAATATATCTTAATGTGCTGTTTGGCTAATGTACTGATACTTAATATGTATATTTCTATTATAAACTAGACAGAAACTCACTTACGTAGCTCTACAATGGGTATCACATTACCTATGACATTAAAAGAGCATTAGCTGGTTCATAATCATGTTTATTTATATGGTAGATTTCATATCATATAATATCACTGTACTGTACATTATATGCAATCTTTATTTTCAATCAAATGTGGCTTGATAGTTATCCTTTCACACATTAGGTTGACAGGTTTTTTTATCCATTGCTTGAATTAAGAGAAATAACTAGTGATGAGCGAGCATGCTTGTCACTACTCGGTACTCGCACGAGTATCACTGTACTCGGGCTGCTCGGCGGGGACCGAGTAATCTCGCGATACTCGTGCTTTACTCGTGGTCTTCATTTCTGCATGTTGGCGCTCTTTTGAGAGCCAGCCCTCATGCAGGGATTGGCTGGCAGACCACTGCAATGCCACAGCCCTGTTAGTTGTGGAATTGCAGTGATTGGCCGGCCTGCACAGCGTCACCGAGCCTTTATATCGGCCGGCGCGCTGTGCTCTGCTCACAGCTATTCTGACAGTGAGTGTAGGGAGAGTGTCGCTGATTCAGGGAAAGCTTTGCGGCCCTTTATAGCTTTTTCAGTTGCAGGGCTGCAAACAGTGTGACCAAAAGTCCTTCTCAGGACTATTCTAGTTGTATACAGGCAGGCAGGGTATAGCCAGGTCGGAGTACAGTAGCAGAGTCCTTCTCAGGACTATTGTTGCTATATACAGGCAGGGTATAGCCAGGTCTGAATACAGGCTAGTGACCAAAAGAGTCCTTGTCAGGACTATTGTAGCAGTATACAGGCAGGCAGGGTAGTGGTGACCGTATACCAGCCTTCATATCTGGGGCTGGTGTACACAGTGTAAAACAGTCCAGATAGTGTCTGACTTGTCTGTACTGTAATTGTCGCTCCCCAAAAAAACCTGTTAGTAGGTTATTATTGCGTCCGTGCTTGGTTTTTAAAACCGCACGTGTGTGCCTGTTGGTGGCAGCGTACAGGTGCACTGGTGTGCGTTTACCAAACTATTATATAACGCACAAGTGTAGTGTATAATACACGTCAGTCAGCAGTGGCTGATAGTGTCAGAGTTCTTAATTTTTGCTCCTAAAACCTGTGTTAGGTTATTATTGCGTCCGTGCTTGGTTTTTAAAACCGCACGTGTGTGCCTGTTGGTGGCAGCGTACAGGTGCACTGGTGTGCGTTTACCAAACTATTATATAACGCACAAGTGTAGTGTATAATACACGTCAGTCAGCAGTGGCTGATAGTGTCAGAGTTCTTAATTTTTGCTCCTAAAACCTGTGTTAGGTTATTATTGCGTCCGTGCTTGGTTTTTAAAACCGCACGTGTGTGCCTGTTGGTGGCAGCGTACAGGTGCACTGGTGTGCGTTTACCAAACTATTATATAACGCACAAGTGTAGTGTATAATACACGTCAGTCAGCAGTGGCTGATAGTGTCAGAGTTCTTAATTTTTGCTCCTAAAACCTGTGTTAGGTTATTATTGCGTCCGTGCTTGGTTTTTAAAACCGCACGTGTGTGCCTGTTGGTGGCAGCGTACAGGTGCACTGGTGTGCGTTTACCAAACTATTATATAACGCACAAGTGTAGTGTATAATACACGTCAGTCAGCAGTGGCTGATAGTGTCAGAGTTCTTAATTTTTGCTCCTAAAACCTGTGTTAGGTTATTATTGCGTCCGTGCTTGGTTTTTAAAACCGCACGTGTGTGCCTGTTGGTGGCAGCGTACAGGTGCACTGGTGTGCGTTTACCAAACTATTATATAACGCACAAGTGTAGTGTATAATACACGTCAGTCAGCAGTGGCTGATAGTGTCAGAGTTCTTAATTTTTGCTCCTAAAACCTGTGTTAGGTTATTATTGCGTCCGTGCTTGGTTTTTAAAACCGCACGTGTGTGCCTGTTGGTGGCAGCGTACAGGTGCACTGGTGTGCGTTTACCAAACTATTATATAACGCACAAGTGTAGTGTATAATACACGTCAGTCAGCAGTGGCTGATAGTGTCAGAGTTCTTAATTTTTGCTCCTAAAACCTGTGTTAGGTTATTATTGCGTCCGTGCTTGGTTTTTAAAACCGCACGTGTGTGCCTGTTGGTGGCAGCGTACAGGTGCACTGGTGTGCGTTTACCAAACTATTATATAACGCACAAGTGTAGTGTATAATACACGTCAGTCAGCAGTGGCTGATAGTGTCAGAGTTCTTAATTTTTGCTCCTAAAACCTGTGTTAGGTTATTATTGCGTCCGTGCTTGGTTTTTAAAACCGCACGTGTGTGCCTGTTGGTGGCAGCGTACAGGTGCACTGGTGTGCAATTTCCAGAAACTTTGATATAACGCACAAGTAGTGAATATACACGTCAGCAGTGCACAGCATTGCAAAATGCGCAAGGGCATTGGCAAGGAACAAGGAAGTGGACGTGATGGTGGTGCAGGCAGAGGCCGAGGTCGTGGGCAAGCTCTAATTTCGCCACAACAAAGGGCCACATCTAGTCGCTCGCACGTCCTGTCCCAAATTCTTGGGGACCGCAGCAGTACACCGCTCTTGAACCAAGACCAGTGTCAACAGGTTGTTAGTTGGATAGCGGATAATGCTTCCAGTCAGATTGGCACCACCACAAACACTCTGTCTTCCACACGGTCAAGTGTCAGTAGCCGTGATACTGCACCGCACATTTCTGAACCTGATCCTCCTTCCTACCACCAGGCTGAGTACACGTCCTCCTCGGACATTAATGATCCCACACTTGGACACTCGGAAGAGCTGTTCACGTTTCCATTCACACATTCTGGCCTCTCGCCAGCTCATATTGAAGTGGGTCATGAGGAGATCGTCTGTACAGATAGCCAAATATTTGAGCAGCCACGTTCTCACGAAGTTGGCAACGTGTCTCAACAAGTGGTGGACGATGATGAGACACAATTGTCAGCAAGTCAGGAGGAGGAGCAGGGTGCGGAAGAGGAAGACGACGTGGTGGATGATCCAGTAACTGACCCAACCTGGCAGGAGGATATGCAGAGCGAGGACAGCAGTGCACAGGGGGAGGGAGGCGTAGCATCACAACAGGCAGTAAGAAGCAGGGTGGTGGTCCCAGGCAGAAGTCAGGCAACCGTTCCCCGTAACAACACGACGACACAAGGTGCCTGTACAAATGTTAGGTCTTCACGAGTCTGGCAGTTTTTTAAGTTGGATCCAGATGATTCAAAAAAGGCCATTTGCAACACCTGCCGTGCCAGCATCAGCAGGGGTACCAAAACTAGCAGCCTGACCACCACCAGCATGATCAGGCACATGTCAGCCAAGCACCCGACTTTGTGGGAAGTACAACAGAGTCGAGGAGCAGTGCTTGCTGATGTCACTGCTACGTCTTCGCTGGTTGTGCATGCGAGCCAATCCTCTGTCCATGCTGCCTGCGAACAAGCCTCCTCCACTCCTGCACCTGCAGTTGCCTACGCAGAAAGAACACCATCATCAAGCACGTCCTTGTCCCAGCGCAGCGTTCAGTTATCCATTCAGCAAACCTTTGAACGCAGGCGCAAATACACTGCCAACACCCCACATGCCACAGTTCTAAATGCTAACATTTCGCGACTGCTTGCGCTGGAAATGTTGCCTTTTAGGCTGGTGGAGACAGAAGCATTCCGTGACCTGATGGCGGCAGCTGTCCCACGTTACTCGGTCCCCAGCCGCCACTATTTCTCCCGGTGTGCCGTCCCCGCGTTGCATAACCACGTGTCACAAAACATCACACGTGCCCTGAACAACGCTGTTTCACCCAAAGTCCACCTAACCACAGACACGTGGACAAGTGCTTGTGGGCAAGGCCGCTACATCTCGTTGACGGCACACTGGGTTAATATTGTGGAAGCTGGGACCCAGTCTGAGCGAGGGACGGAACACGTCCTTCCCACACCAAGGTTTGCAGGCCCTACCTCAGTCAGTGTTTCACCCACACTCTACAGCTCCGGAATGTCATGCTCTTCAGCCTCCTCCTCCTCCTGCGCATCCTCATCCACTGTGCCCTCCACACCAGTCACAAGCTGGAAGCACTGCAGCACTGCCTCGGCGAAGCGGCAACAGGCTGTGCTGAAGCTAATCTGCATAGGTGACAAACCCCACAATGCAGAAGAGCTGTGGACAGCTCTGAAACAGCAGGCAGATCACTGGCTCACACCTCTGAACCTAAAGCCAGGAAAGGTCGTTTGTGACAATGGCCGGAACCTGGTGGCGGCTTTGAGGCGAGGCCAGCTGACACATGTTCCATGCGTGGCCCATGTGCTCAACCTCGTGGTTCAGCGGTTTATAAAGTCATACCCAGAGCTGTCTGATCTGCTGGTAAAAGTTCGCCGCCTGTCTGCACATTTTCGAAAGTCACCTACTGCTTCAGCCGGCCTTGCCGGCTTTCAGCGCCGTTTGCATCTTCCGGCTCACAGACTGGTGTGTGATGTCCCCACGCGTTGGAATTCAACTCTGCACATGTTGGTCAGGATATGTGAGCAGAAGAGGGCAGTTGTTGAGTACCTGCATCACCTAAGCCGTCGGGAAATGGGTCAAACTCCACACATAACACCTGAGGAGTGGAGATGGATGTCAGACCTATGTACCATCCTCCAAAACTTTGAGGACTCCACCAAGATGGTGAGTGGTGATGACGCCATTATTAGCGTCACCATACCGCTACTCTGCCTTCTAAAACGGTCCCTTTTGAAAAACAAACATGATGCATTGCAGGCGGAGCGCGATGAGTTGCAGCAAGAAACAGTAGTGGGTGTGGGTGATAACACACAGCCCAGCCTCGTCTCATCACAACGTGCAGTGGAGGACTATGACGAGGAGGAGGATGAAGACATGGAGCAACTCTCCGGCCAAATTGAGGATATGACATGCACACCAGTCATATCCTCGATTCAGCGTGGCTGGCCAGAGGACAGGGTAGATGAGGAGGAGGAGGAGGAGGAGGAGGAGGAGGACAGCATGTTCAGTCATCTTGTTGGTCAGGCTACTGAAGTCCTGGCTGTTAAGAGTCTGGCGCACATGGCTGACTTTATGGTAAGCTGCCTGTCTCGTGACCCTCGCGTTAAGAACATCTTGGCCGACAATCATTACTGGTTGGTAACACTGTTAGACCCACGCTACAAGGAGAACTTTTTGTCTCTTATTCCCGTGGATGAGAGGTCAACCAAAATGCAGCAGTTTCGGAAGGCCATACTCACGGAAGTAGGCAAAGCATTCCCCTCACAAAACGCTAGCGGCATAGGTCAGGAATCAGTGGACAACCGAGGCGTACAGCCGAGAGAGGCACAAGTCCAATCCGCCAGAGGTAGGGGAACAGTCTTTAAGATGTGGGACAGTTTTCTCAGCCCCTCACGTACCACAGCCCCTGAGGTGCGGGGTAGTGCCACAAGAAATCCTAAGTTTGCCCAGATGCTGAAGGAGTACCTTGCAGATCGAACAACTGTACTCCGACATTCCTCTGTGCCTTACAATTATTGGGTATCCAAGCTGGACACGTGGCATGAATTGGCTCTCTACGCCTTGGAAGTCCTGGCCTGCCCTGCTGCTAGCGTTTTGTCAGAGCGTGTTTTTAGTGCCGCAGGTGGAATCATTACAGATAAACGCACCCGCCTGTCAACTGAAAATGCTGACAGGCTGACTCTGATAAAGATGAACAAGGGTTGGATTGGGCCAGACTTCACCACACCACCAGCAAATGAGAGCGGAATTTAAAGTTTGCCATGTACCTCCACTCACCCATGGGTACACTTCTCGACTTTGGATAATCGCTGGACTGCTCCTCCTTCTCCTCATGCGCCATCATGATGACCGTTACAATAGTTAGGTCTTTGTTTCAGGTATACCCCCAGTGGTAAATTTTTTCGCCCATTCTTTGCAGAATGGACATTACAACGACAGGAGACCCGCTCCTTTGCAATGGGAACAATGTTTTGAGGCCCTCATGCACGTCTCTACCCAGGGACAACGTGGAGCCTCCCAATTTTTGGCTGCCCTGCCTAAGGGCTATACTGAAATACACCCACTTCCTTAAAATGGACACTTAATGTTTTGAGGCCCTCATGCACGTCTCTACCCAGGGACAATGTGGAGCCTCCCAATTTTTGGCTGCCCTGGCAAAGGGCTATACTGAAATAGACCCACTTCCTTACAATGGGCACTTCAGGTTTAAAGGCCATCATGCACGTCTCTACCCAGGGACAATGTGGAGCCTCCCAATTTTTGGCTGCCCTGCCTAAGGGCTATACTATAATACACCCACTTCCTGACAATGGACACTTAATGTTTTGAGGCCCTCATGCACGTCTCTACCCAGGGACAATGTGGAGCCTCCCAATTTTTGGCTGCCCTGGCAAAGGGCTATACTGAAATAGACCCACTTCCTTACAATGGGCACTTCAGGTTTAAAGGCCATCATGCACGTCTCTACCCAGGGACAACGTGGAGCCTCCCAATTTTTGGCTGCCCTGCCTAAGGGCTATACTGAAATACACCCACTTCCTTAAAATGGACACTTAATGTTTTGAGGCCCTCATGCACGTCTCTACCCAGGGACAATGTGGAGCCTCCCAATTTTTGGCTGCCCTGGCAAAGGGCTATACTGAAATAGACCCACTTCCTTACAATGGGCACTTCAGGTTTAAAGGCCATCATGCACGTCTCTACCCAGGGACAATGTGGAGCCTCCCAATTTTTGGCTGCCCTGCCTAAGGGCTATACTATAATACACCCACTTCCTGACAATGGACACTTAATGTTTTGAGGCCCTCATGCACGTCTCTACCCAGGGACAATGTGGAGCCTCCCAATTTTTGGCTGCCCTGGCAAAGGGCTATACTGAAATAGACCCACTTCCTTACAATGGGCACTTCAGGTTTAAAGGCCATCATGCACGTCTCTACCCAGGGACAATGTGGAGCCTCCCAATTTTTGGCTGCCCTGCCTAAGGGCTATACTATAATACACCCACTTCCTGACAATGGACACTTAATGTTTTGAGGCCCTCATGCACGTCTCTACCCAGGGACAATGTGGAGCCTCCCAATTTTTGGCTGCCCTGCCTAAGGGCTATACTATAATACACCCACTTCCTGACAATGGACACTTAATGTTTTGAGGCCCTCATGCACGTCTCTACCCAGGGACAATGTGGAGCCTCCCAATTTTTGGCTGCCCTGGCAAAGGGCTATACTGAAATAGACCCACTTCCTTACAATGGGCACTTCAGGTTTAAAGGCCATCATGCACGTCTCTACCCAGGGACAATGTGGAGCCTCCCAATTTTTGGCTGCCCTGCCTAAGGGCTATACTATAATACACCCACTTCCTGACAATGGACACTTAATGTTTTGAGGCCCTCATGCACGTCTGTATGCAGGGGCATTGGTGAACCTCACAATTTAGGACTGCCCTGGCAAAGGAAAATACTACAAAGACTCACTTCCTCAAAATGGGCACATTAGACTCAAGAGGCCTTCATGTACGTCTCTTCTCAGGGACATCGGAGTGCCACACAATGTTTTCACGTAAAATCTTTCATGTATTGATCTCAAAAAGTAACATACACCAGATCTATCTCACTATTGGGTATGTGCCCTTAACATTTCCGCCATGAAAAATCATTTTGGGGTCATTTTGGAAGGTTTTCTGGTGAGTCCGTAAAAATGGCGTAAAACGCGGACAAAATTGTTCACAGCTGTGACTTTTGAGTGATAAATGCTTCAAGGGGTCTTCCCCATGCTGTTGCCATGTCATTTGAGCACTCTTCTGAGACTTTTGTGACATTTTTAGGGTTTCTCCATGCTGCCGGGAGGTCATTTCACAAAAATACTCGGGTCTCCCATAGGATAACATTGGGCTCGTTGCTCGGGCCGAGTACACGAGTATCTTGGGAGGCTCGGCCCGAGCTTCGAGCACCCGAGCTTTTTAGTACTCGCTCATCACTAGAAATAACTAGAGATAAGCGAGCCTCTAGAGGCTCGAGTTCAGTTCGATTCGTCGAACGGAGGCCACGTGCGAGTTCGGTTCGGTGAACGGCTTGACGAACCTTTCGAGCCCCATTGAAACCAATGGCAGGCAAATACAAACACATAAAAACACATTATAAATGTACATATACAGTTAATAAACATTGCCATAACACTTTCCTGACCCCGCGACGCATCCTGCACTCTGTCTCCCGCTGCTTTTCCTTCCGATAATCCCTGCATCCTCCCGATAACCAGCACTGATGATAGGACCTTCCGTGACGTCAAAAAAGCATGTGACCAGTCACGTGTCTATTATCTCATTGGCTACAGACTGGTCACATGGCTAGACGTCATTGCTAGGTCCTGTCAGTGCATCTCTCCGGTACGCCATGCTCGTTTGTGCATCCCCGTGTACCGGCGAGATGCTCTGGCACATGGTCGGCTCCCCGTTCTGCTTCCCTGTTCCGTTATTCACCGGCTGCCACAGCCGGTCAATAACAGAGATCACCATTGCTATAGCAATGCGCCTGTCAGCGGTGACGTCACCGCTTACAGCACGCAGCTGCTGCTCACTCACTGAGTGATATAGACTGCATGGGAAGCAGCGTCTTCCCCCATGCAGTGCTGTCTGATGTAGCAGAGTTGCATGGGTTGAAGGAAAAAGAAGACAGAAGACCATGGATCGTGGAGGGATGCGAGGGAGTAATAAACATGGAGTCTCTAATGTGTCTGTGTATTTATTTCTATTAAAGTATTTTTTCTCTGTGTGGTGTGGATTTTTTAACCCTTCATTGGAGATTCTTAATAGCCGGGTCAAACTTGCCTGACATTAAGAATCTCTGACTTAATACTAGCTGGTAAAATAAAGCCAGTATTAACTCATAACTACCCAGCAAGCCATCCGGCACCAGGGCAGCTGGAAGAGTTGGATACAGCGCCAGATGATAGAAGCTTTCATTGAAGCGCCATTTTCTGGGGCGGCTGCGGACTGCAATTCACAGCAGTACCTAAAAAGCTCGGGCTAACCTGTGCTGTGGATTCCAATCCCCAACTGCCTAGTTGTACCTGGCTGGACACAAAAATGGAGCGAAGCCAACGTCGTTTGTTTGTTTTTTTAATTATTTCATGAAATTCATGAAATAATTAAAAAAAGGGCTTCCCTATATTTTTAGTTCCCAGCCGGGTACAAATAGGCAGCTCGGGGTTGGGGGCAGCCGTACCTGGCTGCTGTACCTGGCTAGCATACAAAAATATGGTGAAGCACACGTCTTTTTTTTGGTGGGAAAAAAACTCCTGCATACAGTCCTGGATGCAGCATGCTGAGCCTTGTAGCTCTGCAGCTGCTGTCTGCTCTCCTCCATATAGACAGACAGCAGCTGCAGAACTACAAGACTCAGCATACTCCATCCAGGACTGTATGCAGGAGTTTTTTGCCCCCTCAAAAAATGATGTGGGCTTCGCCATGTTTTTGCGAGCCAGGTACGGCAGGCGGCTATGGGCTGCCCCCAACCCCCAGCTGCCTATTTGTAGCCTAAAGCAATGGTAATTTCAGGCTCAACCACTTAGTTTAGGTGCTTAAGGGGAAAGAAAGCCATAAATAGTATGTGACCCCAGCACTCAAAATGAAAGCAAGAGAATTTTTTGTGATGCAAGTGGATTTATTGACACACTGCAAAAGTGAACCTTAAACCAGAGCAACACCGACGTTTCGGCGTAGAGCCTTTCTCAAGGTAGTTGCATCAATGGTACAGCTGGATGGCACGGGTCACATAGGACAACCGAAATGCATAAACGGAGGTAAGGTTCTTTCACAGTTGCAGAGTGTGCTCGTATGCAGAGGAGTGACAGTATCACTGTGGAGGATGGGTGAACGCCCGTTGAGAACAGCAGAGGCTGGGTGTGTGGCACTTTTGCAGTGTGTCAATAAATCCACTTGCATCACAAAAAATTCTCTTGCTTTCATTTTGAGTGCTGGGGTCACATACTATTTATGGCCTATTTGTACCCGGCTGGGAACCAAAAATATAGGGAAGCCCTTTTTTTAAATTCTTTTATTAATTTCATGAAATAATTAAAAAAAATGACGTGGACTTCGCTTAATTTTTGTGTCCAGCCGGGTACAACTAGGCAGCTGGGGATTGGAATCCGCAGCTCAGGGTGCCCAAGCTTTCTGGGCACCCCTGCTGCGAATTGCAGTCCACAGCCGCTCCAGAAAATGGCACTTTCATAGAAGCGCCATCTTCTGGCGCTGTATCCAACTCTTCCAGCTGCCCTGGTGATGGGTAGCTCAATAATAGTAATAATGGGGTTAGGGCTAGCTGTATATTATCAACTGGCCCTAAGCCAGAAATTCATGGTGTCACGCGAGTATTAGACATGGCCACGATGAATTTCTAGTACAGATAAAAAAAAACACAACACAGAAAAATATTTTTATTAGAAATAAAACACAAAACAATTAGTGACTCCATCTTTATTGAAATAAAGAGCCCCCTTCCTGAGTAATCCTGGGTCAAGGGTCCCGCGCCGTCCAATCCGGATCCAATATCATCTGATCGGTTTGCTGGAAGGCAAAGTGATCAGATGATGTGTCTGGATGTGTAGGGGTGACGGGACGTGGAGTGAGTCCATTGTAAGTATTGTGCAGCCTGTTTAATATGCCTCAAATAACTATTTAATGAATACGGCTGATGTCCGTTACCTTGAACAGGGAGAAACTTGTACTGAACACATTGTTCAATACTAACAGGCTTATGTTAATCAGTGATTAGAGCATTGCACATGGCACTTTCTATCAGCACTTTAGGCTGCAATATAGGGCCTTTTTTCATGGGTGTTATATATTTATACATGTTTTAGCCTGCTATTAATTGCATGGTTTAAAATTTTTGTATATTTTGTTATTTTAAAATATTTATATATGGTAAAGATAATGCATTTTGCAAATAAACTTTGATATTATTATATCATATATAAATATATATTTTTACAATAACAATTACCCCATGTTATTTATATGAATTTTGCCCTTGGCACTTCTTTTATGAAATATTATGAACTGGCCCTAAGCCCGAAATTCATGGTGTCACGCCAATATTAGACATGGCCACCATGAATTTCTAGTACAGATAAAAAAAAACACAACACACAGAAAAATATTTTAATTAGAAATAAAATACAACACATTTAGTGACTCCATCTTCTCCATCCATCTGAAATAAAGAACCCCCCTCCTGAGTAATCCAGGGTCAAGGGTCCCGCACTGTCCAATCCGGATCCAATATCATCTGATCGGTTTGCTGGAAGGCGATCAATGTTAAACATCATCTGAACAAAGCGATCAGATGATGTGTCAGGTTTAAGGGCCTGAATCACATGACACAGCAGCTGATTGTATAAACAGCTTTTATAGCAGGGACTAAAACTTAACTTTTAATACTCCAGATAAAATAGTCAAAAATACAATGGTGCAGTAAAATTGCCAAATGGCTATACATTGAAGTGGTCTCACCCAGATGTTCTCCAGGGACAGAAGGACACACCGATCCAGGGCATCACTCTGTTTTTGGACACATAGCCTGTACTTTTGATCCCTGCCACTGCAGGTTGATCAGTTCTTTGAACCCTGCCACTGCAGGTTGTTCAGTTGATTTCTTCAATCTCCCCTGAAGAACTCTCTTCACTGAGAGGGAAACGCGTTGGGAGAACGTTTCTATATTTGGTTGTGGGGCAGACAGCTCATTTGGGCGCTGCCCTTGTCAGGGCGGAAGCATCAGCACGGGGCACGACAGGGTTTATATCTTACCATCTCCCAATGCTTGACCCTGGTTTTTTCCGCTTCTGATCAACCCTGGATCGGTGTGTCCTTCTGTCCCTGGAGAACATCTGGGTGAGACCACTTCAATGTATAGCCATTTGGCAATTTTACTGCACCATTGTATTTTTGACTATTTTATCTGGAGTATTAAAAGTTAAGTTTTAGTCCCTGCTATAATTTGATTTAAATTGGACTATTGGGCATTATCTACCTGTTTGCAGGTCATTGCTGTTGTGTTATAAACAGCTTTTATACAATCAGCTGATGCATCAGTGCAAAAAAGAAAAAACAAACTACACACTTCAGTGCAGACTCCTGTCCAACAGCATCAGCTGATAGTTTAGCCAGCCGGGCGGTAAAAAGCCGGCCTCACTGCTCGACTTATTGTGTCAGCTGATGCCGTCAGATGACCGCATCAGCTGATCATCGCCAGGTCTGACAGAGAAAGAGAGAGAGAGAAGAAAGAGAGGAGAGAGAGAGTGAGAGAGAGAAAAGAGAGAGAAGAAAGAGAAGAGAGAGAGAAGAGAGAGGAAAGAGAGAGAGAAGAGAGAGATGAGAGAGAAGAGAGATGAGAGAGAAGAGAGAGGAGAGAGAAGAGAAAAGAGAGAGAAGAGAGAGGAGAGAGAAGAGAGAGGAGAGAGAAGAGAGAGAAGAGAGAGGAAAGAGAGAGAGAAGAGAGAGATGAGAGGAGAGAGGAGAAAGAAGAGAGAGGAGAGAGGAGAGAGAGAAAGAGAGAGAGAGAAGAGAGAGGAGAGAGAGGAGAGAGAGAAATAGAGAGAGAGAGAGAGAAGAGAACTGCTCCGATTTTAGAGGTGTGTCCCGCGGCTCACAGCTGATGTCCGGCTTGTCCCCTCAGTGCATAATTAAATTAAATTAAATTATAATTATAAATAAGTAATAATTATATTATAATATAGTATGTTTTCTCTGCCCTCTCTGAAACACTTTCTTTCCTCTCCTTGTCCATAGTATGTTTTCTCTGCCCTCCCTGAAACACTTTCTTCCCTCTCCTTGTCTGTAGTATGCGTTCTCAGCCCTCCCTGAAATACTTTCTTCCCTCTCCTTGTCTGTAGTATATTTTCTCTGCCCTCTCTGAAACACTTTCCCCCCACTCCTTGTCCATGGTATGTTTTCTCTGCCCTTCCTGAAACACTTTCTTACCTCTCCTTGGGAATAGTATATTTTTTCTGCCCTCCCTGAAACACTTTCTTCCCCCTCCTTGTCTGTAGTATGCTTTATCAGAACTCCCTGAAACACTTTCTTCCCTCTCCTTGTCCATGGTATGTTTTCTCTGCCCTCCCTGAAACATTTTCTTCCCTCTCCTTGTCTGTAGTATGCTTTCTCAGCCCTCCCTGAAACATTTTCTTCCCTCTCCTTTTCTGTAGTATGCTTTCTCAGCCCTCCCTGAAACACTTTCTTCCCTCTCCTTGGGAGACAGACAGAGAAAGAGAGAGAGAAAAAGAGAGAGAGAGAGAAAGAGAGAAAGACAGAGAGAGAAAGAGAGAGGAGAGAGAGGAGAGAGCAATGCAGCCTCATTCCGTGAACTGCTCCAATTTTAGTGGTGTGTCCCACGGCTCACAGATGATGTCCGGCTCCTCCCTTAGTGCATAATTAATTTAAATTATAATTATAAATATATAATTATAATTTAAAATAAAAAAAAAATAAAATTAAATTCTTTACTGGGACCGGAGCTAGAACTCCTGAAGTTATTTTTCTTAGAGAGCGCTCTATCCAATAGTCTACTGCCTCCAATGATAAAGTTAGGCAGATTTGGTAATCTTGACTTCTGCATTGCTAAAGTCTAGACTGAAAGCGCAATTCACTTCATTGCTACGTGGAGCTGATACAGCGCGATCATGTTCTATGGTGCTCCTGCAGCTTCATGTAGGTGAGCTGACAGTGTCGTGTGGATTACGTTAGACCTGGAGGGGTATTTGGGGATTAATAAAGAGGTAAATGAGGTGTTTTTTTTGTCTTTTGTTCCAAATAAAGGATTTTTCGCTGTGTGTGTTTCTTTACTTTCCCTTTATAAATAAATAATAATTATAATTTAAAATTAAAAATAAAAAAATCTTTACCGGGACTGGGACAAGAACTCCTGAAATTATGCTTTTTAGGTGAGCGCTCTAGCCACTAGTCTACTGCCTCTAATGATAAAGATAGGAAGATTTGGTAATCTTGACTTCTGCATTTCTGAAGTCTCTGCTGACAGCGCGATTTACTTCATTGCTAGGTGGAGCTGATACAGCGAGATCGTGTTCTACGGTGCTGCTGCAGCTTCATGTAGCCAAGCTGACAGTGTCGTGTGAATTACGTCAGAACTGGAGGGGTATTTGGGGATTAATAAAGAAGTAAATGAGGGTGTTTTTTGTCTTTTATCCCAAATAAAGGATTTTTCGCTGTGTGTGTTTCTTTACTCTCTCTTACACTCGGGGAGACACTTGTCATAATTAAACTCATTATTACCCCGATTGCCACCGCACCAGGACAATTTGGGATGAGCTGGGTGGAGTCCCGGGACTGTCGCATCTAATGGATGCGACGATTCAGGGTGGCTGCCTGCTGATATTGTTAGGGTGGTGGGCTCCCGATAACGTGGTGCTCTCCATCCTGACAATACCAGCCTCCAGCCATGTGGCTTTATCCTGGCTGGTATCAAATATGGGGGGAACCGCATTTTTTTTAAATTATTTATTGATTTATTTTACTGCACGATATAGACTCGCCCGCCGGCGACTGTGATTGGTTGCAGTGAGACAGCTGTCACTCAGCTTGGGGACGTGTCTGACTGCAACCAATCATGGGCACTGGTGGGTGGGGAAAGCACGGAATAACTAATTGACTAATGAAGCCGCAGCTATTTTCTAAAGAGGAAAAGACACCGCAGATTTCTGACAGCCGTGCAGCGAGGTGCCCGTGATCGGTGAGTAGGAAAGAGAGAAGGATTGTGCTGGGAACGCAGGACGCATGCAGATAGCAACATGTGCTCATAGCCTTACTGTGAAAAGCCACGTTTTTGGTGCTCAAATCGTTCTCGAACCTAACTCGAACTGTCAAGCTTTTAGCAAAAAGCTCGAGCTCGAACACCCCCCAAAAATCACTCGAACATGAATTTGGCGAACCTTGAACCTCGAACATTGACTCATTATAGTGAATGGATCCATTAGGGGTTTCACCTGAATCATGTATTTCAGAGATGTAGATTGAAACTCTAATCTAAGGGGTACTTTACACACTGCGACATCGCATCCAAAATATCGTTAGGGTCACGTCGTTTGTGACGCACATCCGGTGCCGGTAACGACATCGTAACGTGTAAATCCTAGATGCGCCAATAAACGATCGCAAAAGTGTCGAAAATCGGTGATCTGTGAAGCGTCGGACATTTTCATAATGTCGGGTCGACCGCAGGTACGATGTTGTTTGTCGTTCCTTCAGCTCCACACATCGCTGTGTATAAACCCGCAGGAGCGACAAATACCTCCTTACCTGTGTCCCGAAGGCAATGGGGAGAAGGTGGGCGGGATGTTATGCCCCGCTCATCCCCTCCCCTCCGCTTCCATTGGCCGGCCGATTGACAGTGACGTCGCTGTGACGCCGAACGCACCTCCCCCTTGAAGGAGGGATTGTTCGGCAGTCACAGCGACGTCACCAAGCAGGTATGTGCGTGTGAAGCTGCCGTAGCGATAATGTTCGCTACGGCAGCAATCACCACATATCGCATGTGCGACAGGGGTGGCAACTATCGTGCTCAGCATCGCTAGCCGATGTTAGCGATGTTGTAGCGTGTCAAGTACCCCTAAGTGCTCAGCCAAATAACATTCAACTCACATAAAAACAAATCCCCACTCAGCTCGTCATCTGTTAACGAACGTATAGGGGGCTTCCACATTACTGGTAGCTCAAATGCTCTGGAAAACTGCTATGACACCCTCAAAAAAGAAATCCAGCAAAATCTGCACTTCCAAATTCAAATGCCCACCTCCCTTCTGAGCACCACAATGTGCCTAAACCACAGTTAACAATCACATGTTTGGCATTGTTGTAGAGATGAAGGCTTAATTTACGGGGTGTGTGTTTCCAGAAGCACAAGCTGGGCACAATGTACATGCACTACAGTTTAATTCTGCAACATTCATTGTGTTTAACAACATGGGTGGTTTCCATAGACTAAATCATCACTCACTATACTCGTATATGGACTCCAAGGGAGGTGTAATCTCCAAAATTTGGTCACTTGAGGGGTTTCTGCTGTTCTGGCACTTAAGGGCTCTGCTAATGGAGCCTGAAAGCTATTGTAGAAAAATCTGTGTTCCAAAAGTAGGATGGCGCTCCTTCCCTTCGGAGTCCTGCTGTCTTACCAAACAGTACTGTACAATCACATGAGTGGTATCACCACATTCAGGGGAAATTGTTTCACACAATATGATGCCTTTTTTACCTATTCCCCTTGTGAAAATTGAAAAAAATTGTGTTAAAACAACATTTTAGTGGTAAAAATGTAAATATTTTCTCTTCACTGGCCAATAATATAACATTTTGTTACACTCCTGTGGTGTTACTATGCTCAATGAACCCCTACATTAATTCATCGAGGAGTGTAGTTTATAAAATAGCTTCATTAGTTGGGGATTTCAGCTCAGGGGCTCTGTCAATGTGACATGTCACCTGCAAATCTTTCCAGTAAAATCTGAACTCTAATATGGCGATCCTTCCATTCTCAGCTTTGCACTGTGCCTCAAAAGGAGTTTTGGCCACATATGGAGTATTTTCTAACTATAGAGAAATTGCACAAAAGCTGTGTGGTCCTCTTACCCTTGTGAAAATGAAATATTTGCAGTAAAAGCAACATTTTTGTGGTAAAAATGTGTTGTTTCATTTTTCACTGCTCAACATTATAAAATTGTGTGAAGCACCTGGGGATTCAAGGTGCTCAACAAACATCTATATAAATTTCTTGAGCGGTCTAGTTTCTAAAAAGGGGTCACTTATTGTGGTTTCCGCTATTTAGGCATATTAGGTGCTCTCCAAAGGCATCACGGTGTCCGCTAATGCTTCCAGACAATTTTGAATTCAAAAGTCAAATGGTGCTCCTTCCCTTTCTAGCCCCTCCACGTGTCAAAACACTAGATTTACATAACATATGGAGTAGGAGTGTACTCAGGAGTAGTGATGGGCAAACCCCCCGATGTTCATGTTCGGAAGACTCAACCAGAACGTTTTGTAAAGTTCTAGTTCGGGTTCTGAGATAACGCGAACTTGTGTCCGAACAACAATTATTGATGTGCCCCCTGGTAGTCAGCACTGACTAAAAGGACCTTCCATGACACCATAGCCATGTGACCAGTCTGGTGTGAATGTTGTATTACAGACTGGTCACATGGTCATGATGTAATGTAAGGACCTGCCATGACATTATAGCCATGTGACCAGTCTAACCCAATGTCTGTACAACATTCACACCAGACTGGTCACATGGCTATGCCATCATTAAAGGTCCTGTAAGTCAGTGGTGGTTACCCGGGGCCACAGCAATAAACGGACGCGGAAGCAGAAGCGGCCGGGAGACAGTTTGCAGGATGCGTAGCTGGACCTGTAAGTATGATCATAATATTTTTTTAATAATGTGCTTTTTTTTCACAGCCCCCAGACCCGAACTGTAACATGAGCTTCCCAGAAAGCTTGTGTTCTGGATCGTGTGCATGAACACTATGTGTTCGGTATGAACCCCGAACTCTACAAGAAAAAAGGAAAAACAGCCAGCACCTAAATTCTCAAGAATAAAAAACTTTTCTTTATTTCTTAATTTCAAAAAAGAGTGTGCAAAAGTGGAATAAAAAACATAGCATACCCTTACATGTTTCAGACCTCACAGGGTCCTAATTCATAGGCCTCTGAAATAAAGAAAGGTTTTTATTCTTGAGAATTTTGGTGCTGGCTGTTTTTACTTTTTTCTTGCCATTGTCCGGATGTGATCTCCGTTTTCAGGCCGTGCTGTGGACAAATTAAGGGGTAGGCTGAATTCAAATTTTTTCTTTTCACACGAACTTTACAGTTCGGGTTCGCACATCACTAGAAATGAGTGAACCGGTCGCTGTTCGGCTCGAGTTCGGTTCGCCGAACGGGCGTCTCGTTCGAGTTCGGTTCGGTGAACGTTCGACGAACCAAACTCGAACCGCATAGGAAACAATGGCAGGCAATCACAAACACATAAAAACACCCAGAAAACACCCTCAAAGGTGTCCAAAAGGTGACAAACAACTCACAACACAACACAAACACATGGGAAAGTGACAAGGACATATACTCATGCGAAAACAAAAGAGCTGGACAAGAAAAAAAGAGGAGGAGACACAGATATAGGCATGGCACGCCCTTCTAAAATCATGTAAAACACCGCAAGGTGACTCCAAACGGAGTCTCCCTTTTTTCCGAAAATTGGGCCACACACACACCCACCCCTTCAGTGGCAGCACTTGTGCCCCAGTTGTACACTTCACAGCTAGATTTGCATCAAGCACATTCAAAAATACGCCATACTTAACCGTCCCCAGGATGACCCCGGGGTAGGTAGCAAAGTCTTTCCTGATCCCAGCTCTGTTCATCTTGGATCATTTTTAAAAACAATGTAAGCAAGGGTTACTCCAAGCGGAGTCTCCCTTTTTTTCCAATAATTGGGCCCCACACACACCCACCCATTCAGTGGCAGCACTTGTGCCCCAGTTGTACACTTCCCAGCTAGATTTGCATCAAGCACATTCAAAAATACGCCATACTTAACCATCCCCAGGATGACACCGGGGTAGGTAGCAAAGTCCTTCCTGATCCCAGCTCTGTTCATCTTGGATCATTTTTAAAAACAATGTAAGCAAGGGTTACTCCAAGCGGAGTCTCCCTTTTTTCCAAAAATTGGGCCACACAGACACTCACCCCTTCAGTGGCAGAACTTGTGCCCTAGTTGCAAACAGGATGTTTTGATTTGCATCAAGCACATTCCAAATCCACAAGCATTTACTCTCCCCAGGATGACACAGGGGTAGTAAATTCCTTGTGGATCCATGACTTGTTCATTTTGATGAAAGTTAGTCTGTTCACATTGTCACTGGACAGACGCGTGCGCTTATCTGTCAGCACACACCCAGCAGCACTGAAGACACGTTCGGAGACAACGCTGGCAGCTGGACACGACAAAATCTCCAAGGCGTAAGTGGAGAGTTCTGGCCATTTTTCATGATTTGAAGCCCAAAATGAGCAAGGCTCCATTTGCAAAGTCATGGCATCGATGTTCATTTGGAGATACTCCTGTATCATCCTCTCCAGCCGTTGACTATGTGTCAGACTTGTTGTCTCTGGTGGCCTTGCAAAGGAGGGTCTAAAAAAATTATGAAAAGATTCAATAAAATTGCTGTTACCAGCACCAGATATGGTGCTACTGGTACGGGTAGACTGTTGAAGATGACGAGACCGTCCCATGTTTGTCAAGTTACAACTGGGAGATTCACTCCCTGCACCTGCACGGTTGTTTGGTGGAAAAGCCGAGCTAAGATCGAGTAACAGCTTCTGCTGATACTCCTGCATACGTGCGTCCCTTTCTATGGCTGGAATTATGTCACAAAATTTGGACTTGTACCGGGGATCTAATACTGTGGCAAGCCAGTAGTCATCATCACTTCTAATTTTGACAATACGAGGGTCATGTTGGAGGTAGTGCAGCAAGAAGGTGCTCATGTGTCTTGCGCAGCCATGCGGACCAAGTCCATGCTGTGTTTGTGGCATAGAGGTGCTAACCATTCTTTCTTCCTCTGACATCTCCCCCCAACCTCTTTCAACTGAAATTTGACCAAGGTCTCCCTCATCCGCTGAGTCTTCCATGTCCATGGACAGTTCGTTGTCCATTTCTTCATGTTCTCCTGCACCTTCCTCAACATTTCGCCTGCTACCATGCGCACTTGTTGATCCCTGTCCCCCATTGGTCCCATGCCTGCCGCGTTGGTGATGATGAACATCTGGACCTTGGTGATGTTGTTATGTCTTGCGCATATGAATCCTCCTGTAGTTCCTCCCCTTCCTGTTGTCCCACCCCCTGACTCCGAATAGTGTTTAGCGTGTGCTCTAGCATGTAAATGACTGGAATTGTCATGCTGATAATGGCATTGTCAGCGCTAAACATATTCGACGCCATGTCGAAACTGTGCAGAAGGGTGCATAGGTCCTTGATCTGAGACCACTCCATCAGGGTGATCTGCCTCACCTCTGCATCTCATTGGCCCAGGCTATACGTCATGACGTATTGCACCAGGGCTCGGCAGTGCTGCCACAGTCGCTGTAACTTGTGGATAGTCGAATTCCAGCGTCTCGCCACATCGCATTTCAGGCGATGAACCAGCAGGCCGAAAGACTTCTGGAGCGATGCAAGACACTCAGCTTCGTCGGTTGAACGGCGGAAGTGAGCAGACAGTTTTCGTGCCCTGGTCAGAAGGCCATCTAGGCCGCGATAGTGTGTTAAAAATTGCTGGACAACAAGGTTCAACACGTGAGCCATACAAGGCACGTGTGTCACCTTGCCCAGGCGAAGGGCCGCACCCAGGTTTGAAGCATTGTCGCACACGGCCTTACCAGGCTGCAGGTTGAGTGGAGACAACCATTTATTAAACTCAGTCTCCAGAGCTGCCCACAACTTAGCCGCTGTGTGACTCCTATTTCCAAGACATGTCAAGCTAAAGACCGCCTGATGCCGTTGCGCTCTGCTTCCAGCATAGTAATGAGGGGTGCGTGATTCCTTCTGCGCAGTGAGAACGCTGGTGGCCTGACCAGGCAGGCTTGGGGCGGAGGTGGAGGACCCAGATGAGGTGGAGGAGGCAGAAGCAGTAGAGGAACTTGGACAGACAGAGGATTGACACACAAGTCGTGGGGACGGCAAGACTTGTGCAGCAGACCCTTCACCATCTATCACCATAGTTACCCAGTGCCCAGTCAGCGACAAGTAACGTCCCTGTCCATGCTTACTGGTCCAAGTATCGGTGGTGAAATGCACCCGTTGACACACAGAGTTTCTCAAGGAAGCGGTGATGTTGTGTGCGACATGCTGGTGTAGCGCGGGCACACCTTTCTTAGAGAAGTAGTGGCGACTGGGCATCTGTCACGCTCCCTGGGTCCCCTGCTCTGCTCCCCGGCTCACCTGCCACGCTCCCCGGCTCCCCTGCCTCAATCCCCGGTTCTTCGGTCCGGTCCCCGCCGATCCCCGCTCTCCAGCCTCCATTGCCTGCGCTTCCCAGGCGTCCTGGTCCCCGCTCCCGGCGCCCGTCGGCTTCTCAGCCCCAGCCTGGCTCTGCTGCTTCCTCCACAACGCTTCCTGCTCTGGCTTCTGGCACCCGGGCCGCGCGCATGCGCATTAGGGCGCGCGCGCGGTCATTGACCCTTTCTTAAAGGGCCAGCGCCCACTGACAGGAAATGAAGCACACAGGTACAGGGTATAAAGGGGTTTAGTGTCCAAGTGGGCGGGGCCTGTTCTTCGTGTTTCCCAAGCTAGGAGTCAGGTCTCCTTGTGTTCCTGTGAGATTCTCACCTCTCTTTCTTCTAGAGCCGATCCTGCCTTGCCATCCGGTCCTGCCGAAATCCCGAACCCTGAACGCTGTCTATCCGCCATCCTGACAGTCCGTACCACCTCTGATCCCTGCGGTGACCCGTCATCTCGCTCCAACGGTTCCGGACTCCGCCTGACATCATCTCGGCTTCCGAACCTGAGCTCCGTCACCAGGACTACCATCAGTGACTCCGTGGTCCCAGGGACTTCTCCGTTATACTCTTGTGCACGGACTGTCCTGCTACCTGTAGTGCTCCAGCTACCGGACCCCTTACCATCATCAAGGAGTTCGGCCCAGTGGATCCACCTCCTGGGTCTGCCCGTCCACCTGGCCCTAACAGTAAGAACAGGCCATGGATCCCGCTGAAGCACTAGCAGCCTTACAGGAGGAACTCACACGCCAGCGTGAGACTCAGACCCGCATGCTGCAATTCATGTCTTCTGTGGACGCCCGCCTGAACACGCTGCAAGCGTCGGTTACATCTTCAGCATCTCGGGCTTCCACTAGACAATCCACGGCTCCAGCTCCCGTGGCAGCCTCTTCGGATGCTTCCAGACTTCGTTTGGCCTCACCACCCCGGTACGCCGGAGATCCCAAGACCTGCAGGGGATTCATAAACCAATGCTCCCTCCATTTCACGCAGTTGCCACATTTGTTTGCTTCCGACCAAGCCAAGGTCGCGTTCATCATGTCCCATCTAGAGGGTGAGGCACTGGCGTGGATGAACCCCTTGTGGGAAAGGGAGGATCCTGTGACCACGAACATCCAGGAGTTCCTGCAGGCATTTCGTGGCACCTTTGACGAGCCCGGACGCGCCTCCGCGTCTGCTTCATCTCTTCTCCGGTTACGTCAGGGGACTCTGACGGTGGGTCAATACGCCATCCGTTTTCGCACCTTGGCTTCGGAACTCGGGTGGAACAACGAGGCCCTAACCGCCGCCTTCTGGGAAGGACTCTCGGGTCGAATTAAAGATGAGCTGGCTGGTCGTGACGTACCGTCCACCCTGGATGCCCTGATTACCCTAGCGACTCGAGTGGACATTCGCTTTCAGGAGCGATCCAAAGAAGTGTCCCGTGAGAGACGTCCGGTACGGCATTCCTCTCCTCCGCAGAAGCCCGCCGTTCTTCAGTCAACGGCATCTGGTGTCTCCGTCCACGAGCCCATGCAGATCGACTGTGTGCGGCAGTCTGAACAACGCTGAGCAGAGCGGCTCGCCAAGGGCCTCTGCTTCTACTGCGGAGAGGGCACACACCTGCTACGCTCCTGTCCAGAGAGGCCGGGAAACTCCAAAGCCTAGGGTTGGTAGGAGAGGCCACCCTAGGTGCTGGGACTCTCTCAGACCCAGTTACGTGGACTTTGCAAGTGACAACGGGAGAGACGCGGTTCACGGCTGAGGCGTACCTCGATTCTGGGGCAGCAGGCAATTTCAACCAGCAGGCCACGGTGGACAAGTACCAGGTGCCTGTTACTCCACTCGACAAACCCCTCGTGATTGCCTCCGTGGATTGGAGACCCCTCTCTGACACCATCTCCTGGATCACCAGGCCGGTCGAACTGCGTATCAGTGCCCTGCACACCGAGAACATCGCTCTCTACGTCCTCCCCCACATGTCCCATCAAATCCTGCTGGGCCTTCCCTGGTTACGGACACACGAACCATCAGTCAGCTGGGGCACTGGTGAAATCACCCGATGGGGCTCTTCTTGCCATGAGAACTGTCTGAAGACCATACAACCCATCCGACGACCTCCGGTTCCAGAGTCCCTACCGGGACTGCCCTCGGCCTATTGGTCCTTCGCGGACGTCTTTGATAAAAAGGAGTCAGAGGTACTTCCGCCACATCGTCCTTACGATTGTGCCATCGACCTGCTCCCGGGAACCACACCACCGCGAGGACGGATATATCCATTGTCTCCAGCCGAAACAAGGGCCATGTCTACTTACATCACAGAGAGCCTGGCAAGGGGGTTCATTCGGAGATCCTCCTCTCCTGCTGGAGCTGGCTTCTTCTTTGTTAAGAAGAAAGAAGGCGACTTACGTCCATGTATAGACTACCGGGGATTGAACCAAATCACCGTGAAAAATAAATACCCCCTGCCGCTCATCCCCGAATTGTTTGATCGGCTTAGAGGAGCTCGTGTGTTCACCAAGTTGGATCTTCGGGGTGCCTACAACCTGGTCCGCATCCACTCTGGGGACGAATGGAAGACCGCGTTTAATACTCGCGATGGGCACTATGAATACTGCGTGATGCCCTTCGGCCTGTGTAACGCACCAGCAGTCTTTCAAGAATTGGTGAACGACGTTTTCCGGGACCTTCTCTACGTCTGTGTGGTGGTGTATCTGGATGATATCCTTGTCTTCTCTCCGGACCTCCAGACCCACAGAGAGAACGTGCAGCTGGTTCTACAAAGACTGAGAGAGAATCGTCTGTACGCCAAGTACGAGAAGTGTGTTTTTGAGCAGTCTTCTCTCCCCTTCCTGGGTTACATCATCTCCGATACCGGACTGCAGATGGATTCTCAACTGGCCTCCTCCTTCTGGACTGAAGGCAATCCAACGCTTTCTGGGATTCGCCAACTACTACCGCCAGTTCATCCCTCACTTCTCTGCTCTGACTGCTCCTCTCTCCGCCTTGACCAAGAAGGGGGCTAATCCAAAGGACTGGTCACCTGCGGCCGACGCCGCGTTTGGCTCTCTGAAGTGGGCATTTGCCTCCTCTCCTGTACTCCACCGTCCGGAGTTAAACCGCCAGTTCACCTTGGAGGTGGATGCCTCCTCCTCGGGAGCCGGAGCAGTGCTCATGCAGAAGTCCTCCTCCGGGAAGATGGTGACTTGCCGTTTTTTCTCCAAGAGCTTCTCAGCGCCTGAACGCAACTACACCATCGGTGACCGAGAGCTATTGGCAGTCAAACTGGCTCTGGAGGAATGGCGCTACCTTCTGGAAGGAGCAGTGTATCCCGTTATTATTTACACGGACCACAAGAACCTGGAATACCTGCGGTCTGCTCAGCGACTGAACCCACGGCAAGCCAGGTGGTCCTTGTTCTTTGCCAGATTCGATTTCCAGCTCCATTTCCGACCCGCGGACAAGAATGTACGCGCTGATGCCTTGTCCAGGTCTTTCATGCCCATGGAGCAGGAGGAGGAGACATCCCAACCCATCATCTGTCCTAGTAAAATCATTCCGGTGGCTCCTGTCACCTTGGCCCAGATACCGCCCGGGAAGACCTACGTCTCTGAGACTGACAGGCAAAAAGTGTTACACTGGGGCCATGCCTCGAAAACAGCCGGTCATGCTGGTCAGAAGAGAACATGGAGTGCGATTGTACGTCATTACTGGTGGCCATCCCTTCGCACGGACGTCGCTTCTTTTGTCTCTGCCTGCTCCTCTTGTGCCAGGAACAAGACGCCCAAACATCTGCCATATGGCCGTCTTCTGCCTCTGCCTATACCCTCAGTTCCGTGGCAACACATTGCGATGGACTTTATTACAGACTTGCCATTGTCCTCCGGACACACAGTCATATGGGTCGTGGTGGATCGATTCTCTAAAATGGCTCATTTCGTCCCTATGGCAGGACTGCCCTCTGCCCAGGAACTCGCGGACGCCTATATACATCACATCTTCCGCTTGCATGGCTTTCCAGCACACATTGTGTCCGACAGAGGAACTCAGTTCACCTCCCGCTTCTGGAGGGCTCTCTGCAAACATCTGGGAGTGACTCTGGACTTTTCTTCAGCCTACCATCCTCAGTCGAACGGCCAAGTGGAACGGGTCAATCAGATCTTGACCTCCTTCTTACATCACTACGTCAACGCGCATCATGACGACTGGTCCACTCTTCTTCCTTGGGCTGAATTCTCCCATAACCACCACGTCAGTGAGTCCTCCTCCAGCTCTCCCTTCCATGTCGTTTACGGACTTCAGCCTTCCGTCCCATTGCCTGTATCCTCTTCCTCGGATGTCCCTGCTGCTGATGCTGTAGCCCGTGACTTTACAACCATTTGGGACTCTGTTAAGACGTCCCTTGCACGTGCCTCCCTGCGGATGAAGAGACACGCAGACAAGAGATGTCTGGACTAGAGATGAGCGAACTGGTCCCGAACGTTCGACGAACCGAACTCGAACGTATAGGCTATAATGGGAGGCAATCACAAACACATAAAAATTCATTATAAATGTACACAAACAGTTAATAAACATTGCCATAACACTTACCGGTCCCCGCGATCCCTTCTGCACTCTGTCTCCTGCCGCTATTCCATCCGATGATCGCTTAATCCTCCCGGTGACCTGCACTGCCAGCAGAGATGCAGGACCTATCGTGACGTCAAAATAGCCATGTGACCAGTCACGTGGCTATTATCTCATTGGCTACAGACTGGTCACATGACTATGACACGTCATGTAGGACCTGCGAGTGCATCTCTCCGGTACACGGTGCACATATGTGTATCGCCGTGTACCGGCGACATGCTCTAGCACACGGTCGACTCCCTGTTCCGTTAGGGACCGGCTGACACAGCCGGTCATTAACGGAGATCACCGTTGCCATAGCAACGCAGTTAGCGGTGACGTCACCGCTAACCGCGGCTCCGAGAGCACCGTTGCTATGGTAACGCGTCTGTCAGCGTTACCGCTGTTACCGCTGACAGCCAGCAGTGATCACTCACGGAGTGAAGGCTGCACGCTGCTTCCCGATTGTAGTGATGATTGTAGTGAGGATGGAGGTTCCCCAGCCCCAAGTGATGAGCTGGTGAACCTCATCCTTCCTCACTACAATCGTCACTACTACTACACTAGTGAGGATTGTAGTGAGGATGGAGGTTCCCCAGTCCCAAGTGATGAACTGGTGAATCTCATCCTTCCTCACTACAATCGTCACTACTACTACACTAGTGAGGATTGTAGTGAGGATGGAGGTTCCCCAGCCCCAAGTGATGAGCTGGTGAATCTCATCCTTCCTCACTACAATCGTCACTACTACTACACTAGTGATGATTGTAGTGAGGATGGAGGTTCCCCAGCCCCAAGTGATGAGCTGGTGAATCTCATCCTCACTACAATCGTCACTACTACTACACTAGAAAGAAAGAAGATAGAAGAGCAGGATCGTGGAGGGCTGACAGGGGGTAATAAAGATGGAGTCTCTAATGTGTCTGTGTATTTATTTCTATTAAAGTATTTTTTCTCTGTGTGGTGTTTTTTTTTAACCCTTTATTGGAGATTCTTAATGGCCGGGTCAAACGTGCCTGACATTAAGAATCTCTGGCTTAATACTGGCTAGTAAAACAAAGCCAGTATTAACTCATGATTACCCAACAAGCCACCCGGCTCCAGGGCTGTTGGAAGAGTTGGATACAGCGCCAGATGATGGCGCTTCTATGAGAGCGCCATTTTCTGGGACGGCTGCGGACTGCAATTCGCAGCAGAGGCGCCCACAAACCTCGGGCTAACCTGTGCTGCGGATTCCAATCCCCAGCTGCCTAGTTGTACCCGGCTGGACACAAAAATGGGGTGAAGCCCACGTCATTTGTTTTTTAATTATTTCATGAAATAAGTGAAATAATTAAAAAAAAACGGGCTTCCCTATATTTTTGGTTCCCAGCCGGGTACAAATAGGCAACTGGGGGTTGGAGGCAGCCCGTGGCTGCCAGCTGTACCTGGCTAGCATACAAAAATATGGCGAACCCCACGTCATTTTTTTGGTGGGCAAAAAAATTCTGCATACAGTCCTGGATGGAGTATGCTGAGCCTTGTAGTTCTGCAGCTGCTGTCTGCTATTCTCCATACAGACAGACAGCAGCTGCAGAACTACAAGGCTCAGCATACTCCATCCAGGACTGTATGCAGAAGTTTTTTGCCCCCTGAAAAAATTATGTGGGCTTCGCCATATTTTTGTATGCTAGCCAGGTACAGCAGGCAGGTACGGCTGCCCCCAACCCCCAGTTGCCTATTTGTACCCGGCTGGGAACCAAAAATAAAGGGAAGCCCTTTTTTTATTATTTCATGAATTTCATGAAATAATTAGAAAACAAATGACGTAGGCTTCGCCCCATTTTTGTGTCCAGCCAGGTACAACTAGGCAGCTGGGGATTGGAATCTGCACCATAGGTTGGCCTGAGCTTTCTGGGCCCCACTGCTGCGAATTGCAGTCTGCAGCCGCCTCAGAAAATGGCATTTTCATAGAAGCGCCATCTTCTGGCGCTGTATCCAACTCTTCCAGCACCTGCCTGCTATACCTGACTAGCATACAAAAATATGGCGAAACTCACGTCCTTTTTTTGTAGTTTTTTGGCAAAAAAAATAAAAAATGCTTCCCTGGATTTTCCATTGCCAGTGAAGGTAACACCAAGCAGTGGGGGTTAGCAGCCAGTAGCTGCTTGGATTACCCTTAGCTAGCAATACAAAAAATGCAGCGGGAGCCCATATTTATTTTTTTTAATTATTTATATAAATAACTAAAAATAAAATGGGCTTCCCTGTATTTTGATTGCTGGACATCCCAGTGCTGTAAAAATAAATCTTTAAAAAAATGACGTAGCGCTCCGCGGTATTTTTGATTCTCAGCGCAGATAAAGCAGACAGCTATGGGTTGCCACCCCCATCTGCCTGCCGTTACCTTGGTTGGCAATCAAAATACAGGGAAGCCCATTAATTTTTTCTATTTAAAAAATAGTTAAAAAAAAAAAATGACGTTGGGTCCCCCCATTTTTGATAGCCAGCTAGGGTAAAGCAGACGGCTGTAGCCTGAAAACCACAGCTGGCAGCTTTACCGTGGTTGGGGATCCAATGTGGAGGTCCCCTCAGGCTCTTTTTTATAATTATTTTATAAATATTAATAATTACACAAAAAAAGTAGGGTCCCCTCCAAATTGGATCACCAGCCAAGGTAAAGCGGACAGCTGTGGTCTGGTATTCTCAGGGTGGGAAGGTCCATAGTTATTGGGCCTTCACAGCCTAAAAATAGCAGGCCGCAGGCACCCCAGACGTGGCGCATCCACTAGATGCGCCAATCCTGGCGCTTCACCCCAGCTCATCCCGTGCCCTGGTGCAGTGGCAAACGGGGTAATAAATCGGGTTGATACTAGCTGTAAAGTCACCTGAGATCAAGCCCAGCAGTTTGTGATGTCATGGCGTCTATTAGATACCCAACATCATAAACTGTCAGTACTAACAAAAACAAAAAATCGACAAAAGAAATTTATTTGAAAAAACAGTCCCCAAAACATTTCCTCTTTCACCAATTTATTGTAAGAAAAAAAATAAAGGGGTCCCACGACGACTCTGGACCGTCTAGAATATGGGGGGGAGACACTCAGGGAACGTATCCCCCATTTTCTAGGAGTGCGGACCCTTCATGTGAGGAGTGTGGGTGCAATGAATCTGCACTCACTCTCCCCGGGTCCACAGCAGCAGAGTCCATGTCGTAATGGTTGCTACCAAAGCTGCAATGCCCTGCTCATGAGGTAAGGGCATGCCTAATCAGGAGAACTACTGTAGAGGAAGCTCTGCTCACTGGTATATAGGTGCTCAGAGGTAATAATAGATAAAATTAGTGAGTAACCTCGACACTCTAAATCTCCCAGACTAAGTCAGTAAGTCCCAATGGATAGTAATGCAAAATCACTCTTTATTGGTCCGTATAAAGAACATTTTTTTTTTCATAAGCATATATGTTTTTGTCCAAAACAAGTTACAATTGACGTTTCGGCCTGAGCCTTCGTCAGATTGGACTTATCTGCATGTAATCATGAAAAATGACAATAATCAGTATCACATAAGAGTGAGAGAACAATAACATAAACTCGAACAATGTAGAGGTACAATTGGGATGCAGCAAAAAAACTGCAACACAGCAAGAAATGAAACACATGATACAAATGTCATAATACAGTACAAGGACAATATAGTAATGACAAATATGGGGTCAGAGTAGACTTAGACAGCTCTGGTACGAAAGAGATGTCAATCATAAAGTAACATGTGCAGTAGGTGTAGAGCTACAGTATGCATGGCAGAGCTAATGGGTAGACCGACCATAGAAAAAGAACGGAGAAAAAGTGGAGAAAAAGTGGAGAAAAAGTGGAGAATAAGTGGAGAAAAAGTGGAGAAAAAGTGGAGAAAAAGTGGAGAAAAAGTGGAGAAAAAGTGGAGAAAAAAATGGAGAAACAGTGGAGAAAAAGTGGAGAATAAATGGAGAAAAAGTGGAGAAAAAGTGGAGAAAAAAATGGAGAAAAATTGGAGAAAAAGTGGAGAATAAGTGGAGAATAAATGGAGAAAAAGTGGAGAAAAAGTGGAGAAAAAGTGGAGAATAAGTGGAGAAAAAGTGGAGAATAAGTGGAGAAAAAGTGGAGAAAAAGTGGAGAAAAAAATGGAGAAAAAGTGGAGAAAAAGTGGAGAAAAAGTGGAGAATAAATGGAGAAAAAGTGGAGAAAAAGTGGAGAAAAAAATGGAGAAAAAGTGGAGAAAAAGTGGAGAATAAGTGGAGAATAAGTGGAGAAAAAGTGGAGAAAAAGTGGAGAAAAAGTGGAGAAAAAAATGGAGAAAAAGTGGAGAAAAAGTGGAGAAAAAGTGGAGAAAAAGTGGAGAAAAAAATGGAGAAAAAGTGGAGAAAAAGTGGAGAATAAATGGAGAAAAAGTGGAGAAAAAGTGGAGAAAAAAATGGAGAAAAAGTGGAGAAAAAGTGGAGAAAAAGTGGAGAAAAAGTGGAGAAAAAGTGGAGAAAAAGTGGAGAATAAGTGGAGAATAAGTGGAGAAAAAGTGGAGAAAAAGTGGAGAATAAATGGAGAAAAAGTGGAGAAAAAGTGGAGAATAAGTGGAGAAAAAGTGGAGAAAAAGTGGAGAATAAGTGGAGAAAAAGTGGAGAAAAAAATGGAGAAAAAGTGGAGAAAAAGTGGAGAATAAGTGGAGAAAAAGTGGAGAATAAGTGGAGAAAAAGTGGAGAAAAAGTGGAGAAAAAAATGGAGAAAAAGTGGAGAAAAAGTGGAGAATAAATGGAGAAAAAGTGGAGAAAAAGTGGAGAAAAAGTGGAGAAAAAAATGGAGAAAAAGTGGAGAAAAAGTGGAGAAAAAGTGGAGAAAAAGTGGAGAAAAAGTGGAGAAAAAAATGGAGAAAAAGTGGAGAAAAAGTGGAGAATAAATGGAGAAAAAGTGGAGAAAAAAAATGGAGAAAAAGTGGAGAAAAAGTGGAGAAAAAGTGGAGAAAAAAATGGAGAAAAAGTGGAGAAAAAGTGGAGAAAAAGTGGAGAAAAAAATTCTCCACTTTTTCTCTATTTTTTCTCCACTTTTTCTCCACTTTTTCTCCACTTTTTCTCCATTTTTTTCTCCACTTTTTCTCCACTTTTTCTCCATTTTTTTCTCCACTTTTTCTCCATTTTTTCTCCACTTTTTCTCCACTTTTTCTCCATTTTTTTCTCCACTTTTTCTCCATTTTTTTCTCCACTTTTTCTCCACTTATGGAGAAAAAGTGGAGAATAAGTGGAGAAAAAGTGGAGAAAAAGTGGATAAAAAGTGGAGAAAAAGTGGAGAAAAAATGGAGAAAAAGTGGAGAAAAAGTGGAGCACCCTTTGGTGCCTTTCATGTGGCACTAAGGGGTGCTTAGCTTTGTATTTAGCCAAAAAAATGAAAAAAAAAATGACGTAGGGTTCCCCCTAGTTTTGTAGCCAGCTAGGGTAAAGCAGACGGCTGCAGCCTGCAGACCACTGCTGGCAACCTCACCTTGGCTGGTAATCCAAAACTGAGGGCACCCCACGCTGTTATTTTAAATTAAATAAATAATTTTAAAAAAAAAAAACACGTAGGGGTCCCCCAAAATTGGATCACCAGCCAAGGTAAAGCAGACAGCTGGGGCCTGATATTCTCAGACTAGGGAGGTCCATGGTTATTGGACTCTCCCAAGCCTAAAAATAGCAGGCCGCAGCCGCCCCAGAAGTGGCGCATCCATTAGATGCGCCAATCCTGGTGCTTCGCCCCAGCTCATCCCGCGCCCTGGTGCGGTGGCAAACGGGGTAATATATGGGGTTAATACCAGATGTGTAATGTCACCTGGCATCAAGCCCTGGGGTTGGTGAGGTCAGGCGTCTATCAGATACCCGACATCACCAACCCAGTCAGTAATAAAAAAAAATAGACGACAAACACATTTTTATTTGAAAAAACACTCCCCAAAACATTCCCTCTTTAACCAATTTATTAGAATGAAAAACAAATCCAGGTCTGCTGTAATCCAAGGGGTTGCCATGACGATCCACACTGTCCCAGTCAATGAAGAGCAGGATGTTCCCCATTGGCTGGGAGAGCAATGCAGTGACCTGAGCTAACATCAATGGGTCAGCCCAGGTCACTGCAGGGCATGACAAGTGCTGCTGTCAGCGAGGTACATTACCTGCGCTGATCTCCAGCACACTGACAGCCCCTGTCACTGAGGTCAATGACCGCCGCCTTCACAGCCAAATATCGCGAGAGGTCCGTGACGTCACCGCCAATGTCAGTCTCGGGTCGGAAGCGAGAGGTGATGTGACAAGCGGCGGCCATGGAGGACAGTGACAGCGCTGAGGTCGGGATGGCGGGACTTCATCACCGCAGGTAAGCCGAGCGGGGGGGGTGCGTGTGTGAGAGTGTGTGTGTGTGTGTGTGTATATGTATGTATACATGCCGCGGGCAGGAGGGGGCGGAGTGAGCTGAGCGGGGAAGTGTGGGCTTCCTGCACGTAACTAAGATAAACATCGGGTTACTAACCAAAGCGCTTTGCTTGGATACCCAATGTTTATCTTGGTTACCAGCTTGTGGCAGGCTGCCAGCGATGGCTCCTGCACACTGTAGCTGGGAGGGGGGGGGGGTGTGAGAGTGTGTGTGTGTGTGTGTGTGTATGTATGTGTACATGCCGCGGGCAGGAGGGGGCGGAGTGAGCTGAGCGGGAAGTGTGGGCTTCCTGCACGTAACTAAGATAAACATCGGGTTACTAACCAAAGCGCTTTGCTTGGATACCCGATGTTTATCTTGGTTACCAGCTTCTGGCAGGCTGCCAGCGATGGCTCCTGCTCACTGTAGCTGTAAAAAGCCCTGCTTTTTGCTGCTAGAACCGTTCTCGAACGTATCTAGAACTATCGAGCTTTTGCAAAAAGCTCGAGTTCTAGTTCGATCTCGAACAGCCCCAAAAATCACTCGAGCTTAGAACTGGAGAACCTCGAACCACGAACCGCGCTTAACTCTAGTCTGGACCCTCCGTGTTTCTCTCCTGGAGATCTCGTCTGGCTTGCTTCCAAGTACGTCTGATTGAAGCTACCATCCTACAAGCTGGGTCCTCGCTACATCGGGCCGTTTAAAGTCCTCAGCAAGATCAATGAGGTTTCCTACAAGCTGCAGCTCCCAGCCACGATGAGAATCCCCAACTCCTTCCACGTCTCCCTGCTCAAGCCTGTTGTCCTTAGTCCCTTCTCCGCTGCTGCCAGTTCGGCTCCTCCTCCTATTGCCGATGACGACATCTATGCGGTAAGGGATATCGTGGCCATGAAGACCGTACGGGGCCGACAGTTCTTCCTGGTAGACTGGGCAGGGTATGGTCCTGAAGATAGGTCCTGGGAGCCCCGGGAGAATGTGGGTACTCCTCTGATCCGTGCCTTCCTGTCCCGGTTGCGGGGAGGGGGGCGTGGGGGGGGTACTGTCACGCTCCCTGGGTCCCCTGCTCTGCTCCCCGGCTCACCTGCCACGCTCCCCGGCTCCCCTGCCTCGTTCCCCGGTTCTTCGGTCCGGTCCCCGCCGATCCCCGCTCTCCAGCCTCCATTGCCTGCGCTTCCCAGGCGTCCTGGTCCCCGCTCCCGGCGCCCGTCGGCTTCTCAGCCCCAGCCTGGCTCTGCTGCTTCCTCCACAACGCTTCCTGCTCTGTCTTCTGGCACCCGGGCCGCGCGCATGCGCATTAGGGCGCGCGCGCGGTCATTGACCCTTTCTTAAAGGGCCAGCGCCCACTGACAGGAAATGAAGCACACAGGTACAGGGTATAAAGGGGTTTAGTGTCCAAGTGGGCGGGGCCTGTTCTTCGTGTTTCCCAAGCTAGGAGTCAGGTCTCCTTGTGTTCCTGTGAGATTCTCACCTCTCTTTCTTCTAGAGCCGATCCTGCCTTGCCATCCGGTCCTGCCGAAATCCCGAACCCCGAACGCTGTCTATCCGCCATCCTGACAGTCCGTACCACCTCTGATCCCTGCGGTGACCCGTCATCTCGCTCCAACGGTTCCGGACTCCGCCTGACATCATCTCGGCTTCCGAACCTGAGCTCCGTCACCAGGACTACCATCAGTGACTCCGTGGTCCCAGGGACTTCTCCGTTATACTCTTGTGCACGGACTGTCCTGCTACCTGTAGTGCTCCAGCTACCGGACCCCTTACCATCATCAAGGAGTTCGGCCCAGTGGATCCACCTCCTGGGTCTGCCCGTCCACCTGGCCCTAACAGCATCTGGTACTGGGGCACAGCGACAGACATAAGGTCTCTAAAATCCTGTGTGTCCACCAGGCGGAAAGGCAGCATTTCGGTAGCCAAGAGCTTACAGAGGGATAAAGTCAACCTCTTAGCTTTGTCATGGGTCGCAGGAAATGGCCTTTCATTTGTCCACATCTGAGGGACAGAGATCTGGCTGCTGTGTGTAGATGGTGGTGAGTAGGGTGTCCCTGGAAAAATGCAGGTTTGTGAGGAAAGTGCAGGCGTAGACATGATGTTGCCTTCATCCAATGTTGGTGCTATCAATGTCTGAGAGAGCTGTACACACGCACTTGTTTCCCCTTCCAAACTGTTAAAGCCGGGCTTTTGTTTCCTCTCAGGTAGCAGGGACGGACCGGCCGGTTGTGAGAGCAAGCTTAAAACACCAAGACAGACAGGAGTCTATAGTGAATCAAATTTCTCTGGTCCTTTATTGAATCTGAAGGTTTCTTATACCTTTCAAGCTGATTACGCAATATGAGACATGTGATATAGTTACATAACTTTAGATAGATACCAAATATAGTAATTTTGGGATATAAGCATGATATCATCACATAAGGAAAGGATTAATATTTCAAGGTCAAAGAGATATGTAATCAAAAGCGTTTCAAGAGATGTAATCAATCAAACCTTGTCAAACAAGCTGCATATGTCAAGATGACCGTATAAACAATTCTAGGGCCTTAATGATAATCATAGCAAATAGCAGATGTGGAATAGAACATCAATTACTCATTCCAAGATTGCATAACCGATTGCATAACTGATTGCATAACTGATCAAATGCCCATACGAGCAAGAATATAATGAACTTCGAAAAAGATACAAAATGGCTTCTCTAACAATTCCCCTCTTTTGATTAATTATGTTCTATCTCATCTGTCCCTTCCTATAGGGTAGACCGCAGAGACTTGTCCTACTTCACAATACACTAGGCTTTCCCTACGCGCATCATGGGGACCTGCCATTCAAACGTGCTCTGTGGGATCGGCCTACATGTCCCTATACCCATCCTGTCTACTGTTCCTAGAGGGGAATATATACTTAAGGCTATATAAGGCCATATATGTAGTATAATATCATATATGTGTGTTCTACCAGTTTATTCATTATATAAATGTGATATATGTTTGTATAGTCTTTGTAGTGTGTTTATATATCACACACTTTATGGTGTATGGTGTTAAAGTTCTTTTCATGCTGATGTTCTTGCATCTTGTTGGCAAACGATTCCATAGGGCTTCCACAGTAGGCACAGTTGGTTAAGTCTGCCAGGGTATCTTTGTCACATATCATACATCTGCATCTCTTTGTGGTTGTTATGGTCATCATTACTTGAGTTTGGAGGGATTCAGTATCAATAGCCTCTCTCCTTTGGGGTTTGTATGTTCCTGAAAAACAGCTACAATTAGCTCCTAGAATTTTCTTTACAAGCATTACAAACAATTTTACCAATACTGCAATTACTAATATTATAAATGCTCCTTGAATGACATAGTGTATTATCCCTGTGATCCATCCACCCACACCTTTGAATAAATTTAGTGGGTTTAACCAGGAAAGCCATTCAGGGAAGGGTAGTTCACTCAATGCATTGGCTTCCTTAAATCCCTTTTTAAGTCTTTCTGCTTGGTCTATATCATGTGTAACCTGCATCAGTCCTTCAGGGTTTATGAAGTGACAACATGAAGGTCCCACCACCTGACAGAAACCTCCACTAGAAGCAGTGAGATAATCAAGTACCATAGAATGTTGATTGGTAATGATGATGAGCTGTTTTGTGTAGGCTGATTCTATATTTATAGCATCAAACAATAGATCAGTCACATTATCAAAAATATCTCCTAGTTCTTGAATCATTTGGGCATTTCTCATGTTCCCCAACATTACTCCTAATGGACCTGTCAGTACCATTCCTGCCTGCATGTACCATGGTGTACTAAACAAATGCTTCTGTGTCTGTTTGCTAGATTTTGTGTCAGTATCACTGACGACCTACCAAGCAAACTGCCTGTTGCGGTTACAGTGGTGGAAGTTGTGCGTGGAAAACCAGGTGTGACAGCTGTCCCCACAGTCCTAGAAGATGAAGAGCGTGCGGATGCACTGGAAGGGGCAGGCGGTGGATGGTTCGCTCCGCTTGGCCGCATTGCAGCACGGTGAGCTTCCCACTGGGACACATGATATTTATTCATGTGACGATTCATGGAAGAAATTGTCAAACTGCTGAGGTTTTGCCCTCTACTAACAGAATCACGACAAATTTTACAGATCACATAATTTGGGCGAACTTTTGCTATGTAAAAAAGGACCAGGCTAGGGAAGGCTTAGAGGGCATGCGACCTGCTGATCCACCCCGACTAGTGCTCAGAGGCACAGTAATGGCTGAGGATGCAGTTGTAGTCGTGCTACCAGTACTCCGACTGTGTCCAGGAAGGCGCAAAGGTAACTTCGTCGTCAGTTGCATCCTCCTCCACCGTCTCTGTTGACCTCCTCGAGGGCCTGACTGTGGGTTGACAGTAGGTGGGATCTAGAACTTCCTCATCAATTGTTGTGTTTGCACTCCCCTCACCCTCAGACCAAGCCTCTTCTTGCCCTGACCGAATATTTAAGTTCTCAGCCCAATCTGGTATCTGCGTCTCATCGTCATCAGTATGTTCCTCATTGTCTATAACAACAGGTGTTACAGTTTGTGAAAAAGGGTCAACATTATGCTCAGAAACTTGGTCCTCACGGCCTGAATCAGAGTCACAAAGGTTCTGGGCATCACTGCAGACCATTTCCTGGTCTTTACTCACTGTAGCTTGGGAGCAGACCTCTGATTCCCAGGCTATAGTGTGACTGAACAGCTCTGCAGACTCAGCCATCTCAGTTCCACCATACTGTGCAGGGCGGATGGAGCCTTCAGAGCTGGGAGAAAGCAAGTTTGATTGGGATGACAACTCAGAGGACTGGTGTTTTTTGGATGCGTTAGTTGAGGTGGCGGAGAGGGCTCTTGTTGGACCAATTGAGATCCATTCAAGCATTTTCTTTTTTTGGCCATCATCTACCTTTGTTCCAGTTGTTCGTGTCCGTAAAAAAGGGAGCACATCGGATTGTCCACGGTAAGTAGTAGACATCTTACTTTTGCTGGAAGATGGTCTATCTTCAGCAGATGTTAATGGAGCTTTGCCACCTTCCCCACGGACAAACCCTTTTTTTCCTTTTCCAACACGTCTCTTTCCTTTTCCACCAGCATCTGTCATTTGTCCACTCATTTTGATTGCGACAAGATTGTGCACTTAAAATGTGGTAGTAAAAATTGAGAGGTGGTGTAGATTGCAGCGGTGGTCTATCTTTATTAACAGCAGAATAAACAACAATAACTATCCCTGACAAGGCAACTACGGCCCTTAAACTGGCAGCAGTGTTTGCTAGTATAATGGCTTAGTAACAATGAGTTTGAGTATGCAATGCAGGCAGACGTGCTGCAAATATCTTTGCACTAGTGTGACAATACAGAAGTCCAACAGCCACTTTTAGGATGCCACTAAGTTTACTCAGTGTTTGCTAGTATAATGGCTTAGTAACAATGAGTTTGAGTGTGCAATGCAGAGGTGATGCACATAGATATGCACCAGTGGGACACTAATGGAAGTCCAACAGCCACTTTTAGGATGCCACTACGTTTACTCAGTGTTTGCTAGTATAATGGCTTAGTAACAATGAGTTTGAGTGTGCAATGCAGAGGTGATGCACATAGATTTGCACCAGTGGGACACTAATGGAAGTCCAACAGTCACTTTTAGGATGCCACTAAGTTTACTCAGTGTTTGCTAGTATAATGGCTTAGTAACAATGAGTTTGAGCGTGCAATGCAGAGGTGATGCACATAGATTTGCACCAGTGGGACACTAATGGAAGTCCAACAGCCACTTTTAGGATGCCACTAAGTTTATTCAGTGTTTGCTAGTGTAATGGCTTAGTAACAGTGAGTTTGAGTGTGCAATGCAGAGGTGATGCACATAGATTTGCACCAGTGGGACACTAATGGAAGTCCAACAGCCACTTTTAGGATGCCACTAAGTTTACTCAGTGTTTGCTAGTATAATGGCTTAGTAAAAATGAGTTTGAGTGTGCAATGCAGAGGTGATGCACATAGATTTGCACCAGTGGGACACTAGTGGAAGTCCAACAGCCACTTTTAGGATGCCACTGAGCGAGCGAGGTGCTGAACTGAGGTAAAGTGCTGAATTTAGGATAAGTGCATAGTTTCAACACAATTACATAGTGGTGATAACTGTAATTGTTGAATTTCATTAGGGAATTGTGTGTCTGTTTGTGATTCTGTGAACAGGGGAAAAAAAAAAAAAAAAAGTTAGTCTTGTGATTTAATTAGTAGGATTAGTCACACCTGTTTCTAGAAGCTTCTAGCAGCTTCTGATAGTCATTGTACATCTATATAAACCAGCCAGTACTAGCGAGGTGCTGAACTGAAGTAAAGTGCTGAATTTAAGATAAGTGCATAGTTTCAACACAATTACATAGTGGTGATAACTGTAATTGTTGAATTTCATTAGGGAATTGTGTGTCTGTTTGTGATTCTATGAAAAGGGGAAAAAAAAAAAAAGTTAGTCTTGTGATTTAATTAGTAGGATTAGTCACACCTGTTTCTAGAAGCTTCTAGCAGCTTCTGATAGTAATTGTACATCTATATAAACCAGCCAGTACTAGCGAGGTGCTGAGCGAGCGAGGTGCTGAACTGAAGTAAAGTGCTGAATTTAAGATAAGTGCATAGTTTCAACACAATTACATAGTGGTGATAACTGTAATTGTTGAATTTCATTAGGGAATTGTGTGTCTGTTTGTGATTCTGTGAAAAGGGGAAAAAAAAAAAAGTTAGTCTTGTGATTTAATTAGTAGGATTAGTCACACCTGTTTCTAGAAGCTTCTAGCAGCTTCTGATAGTCATTGTACATCTATATAAACCAGCCAGTACTAGCGAGGTGCTGAGCGAGCGAGGTGCTGAACTGAAGTAAAGTGCTGAATTTAAGATAAGTGCATAGTTTCAACACAATTACATAGTGGTGATAACTGTAATTGTTGAATTTCATTAGGGAATTGTGTGTCTGTTTGTGATTCTGTGAAAAGGGGAAAAAAAAAAAAGTTAGTCTTGTGATTTAATTAGTAGGATTAGTCACACCTGTTTCTAGAAGCTTCTAGCAGCTTCTGATAGTCATTGTACATCTATATAAACCAGCCAGTACTAGCGAGGTGCTGAGCGAGCGAGGTGCTGAACTGAAGTAAAGTGCTGAATTTAAGATAAGTGCATAGTTTCAACACAATTACATAGTGGTGATAACTGTAATTGTTGAATTTCATTAGGGAATTGTGTGTCTGTTTGTGATTCTGTGAAAAGGGGAAAAAAAAAAAAAGTTAGTCTTGTGATTTAATTAGTAGGATTAGTCACACCTGTTTCTAGAAGCTTCTAGCAGCTTCTGATAGTCATTGTACATCTATATAAACCAGCCAGTACTAGCGAGGTACTGAGCGAGCGAGGTGCTGAACTGAAGTAAAGTGCTGAATTTAAGATAAGTGCATAGTTTCAACACAATTACATAGTGGTGATAACTGTAATTGTTGAATTTCATTAGGGAATTGTGTGTCTGTTTGTGATTCTGTGAAAAGGGGAAAAAAAAAAAAAGTTAGTCTTGTGATTTAATTAGTAGGATTAGTCACACCTGTTTCTAGAAGCTTCTAGCAGCTTCTGATAGTCATTGTACATCTATATAAACCAGCCAGTACTAGCGAGGTGCTGAGCGAGCAAGGTGCTGAACTGAAGTAAAGTGCTGAATTTAAGATAAGTGCATAGTTTCAACACAATTACATAGTGGTGATAACTGTAATTGTTGAATTTCATTAGGGAATTGTGTGTCTGTTTGTGATTCTGTGAAAAGGGGAAAAAAAAAAAAAAGTTAGTCTTGTGATTTAATTAGTAGGATTAGTCACACCTGTTTCTAGAAGCTTCTAGCAGCTTCTGATAGTCATTGTACATCTATATAAACCAGCCAGTACTAGCGAGGTGCTGAGCGAGCGAGGTGCTGAACTGAAGTAAAGTGCTGAATTTAAGATAAGTGCATAGTTTCAACACAATTACATAGTGGTGATAACTGTAATTGTTGAATTTCATTAGGGAATTGTGTGTCTGTTTGTGATTCTGTGAAAAGGGGAAAAAAAACCCAAAAAGTTAGTCTTGTGATTTAATTAGTAGGATTAGTCACACCTGTTTCTAGAAGCTTCTAGCAGCTTCTGATAGTCATTGTACATCTATATAAACCAGCCAGTACTAGCGAGGTGCTGAGCGAGCGAGGTGCTGAACTGAAGTAAAGTGCTGAATTTAAGATAAGTGCATAGTTTCAACACAATTACATAGTGGTGATAACTGTAATTGTTGAATTTCATTAGGGAATTGTGTGTCTGTTTGTGATTCTGTGAAAAGGGGAAAAAAAAAAAAAAGTTAGTCTTGTGATTTAATTAGTAGGATTAGTCACACCTGTTTCTAGAAGCTTCTAGCAGCTTCTGATAGTCATTGTACATCTATATAAACCAGCCAGTACTAGCGAGGTGCTGAGCGAGCGAGGTGCTGAACTGAAGTAAAGTGCTGAATTTAAGATAAGTGCATAGTTTCAACACAATTACATAGTGGTGATAACTGTAATTGTTGAATTTCATTAGGGAATTGTGTGTCTGTTTGTGATTCTGTGAAAAGGGGAAAAAAAAAAAAGTTAGTCTTGTGATTTAATTAGTAGGATTAGTCACACCTGTTTCTAGAAGCTTCTAGCAGCTTCTGATAGTCATTGTACATCTATATAAACCAGCCAGTACTAGCGAGGTGCTGAGCGAGCGAGGTGCTGAACTGAAGTAAAGTGCTGAATTTAAGATAAGTGCATAGTTTCAACACAATTACATAGTGGTGATAACTGTAATTGTTGAATTTCATTAGGGAATTGTGTGTCTGTTTGTGATTCTGTGAAAAGGGGAAAAAAACCCCAAAAAGTTAGTCTTGTGATTTAATTAGTAGGATTAGTCACACCTGTTTCTAGAAGCTTCTAGCAGCTTCTGATAGTCATTGTACATCTATATAAACCAGCCAGTACTAGCGAGGTGCTGAGCGAGCGAGGTGCTGAACTGAAGTAAAGTGCTGAATTTAAGATAAGTGCATAGTTTCAACACAATTACATAGTGGTGATAACTGTAATTGTTGAATTTCATTAGGGAATTGTGTGTCTGTTTGTGATTCTGTGAAAAGGGGAAAAAAAAAAAAAGTTAGTCTTGTGATTTAATTAGTAGGATTAGTCACACCTGTTTCTAGAAGCTTCTAGCAGCTTCTGATAGTCATTGTACATCTATATAAACCAGCCAGTACTAGCGAGGTGCTGAGCGAGCGAGGTGCTGAACTGAAGTAAAGTGCTGAATTTAAGATAAGTGCATAGTTTCAACACAATTACATAGTGGTGATAACTGTAATTGTTGAATTTCATTAGGGAATTGTGTGTCTGTTTGTGATTCTGTGAAAAGGGGAAAAAAAAAAAAAAGTTAGTCTTGTGATTTAATTAGTAGGATTAGTCACACCTGTTTCTAGAAGCTTCTAGCAGCTTCTGATAGTCATTGTACATCTATATAAACCAGCCAGTACTAGCGAGGTGCTGAGCGAGCGAGGTGCTGAACTGAAGTAAAGTGCTGAATTTAAGATAAGTGCATAGTTTCAACACAATTACATAGTGGTGATAACTGTAATTGTTGAATTTCATTAGGGAATTGTGTGTCTGTTTGTGATTCTGTGAAAAGGGGAAAAAAAAAAAAGTTAGTCTTGTGATTTAATTAGTAGGATTAGTCACACCTGTTTCTAGAAGCTTCTAGCAGCTTCTGATAGTCATTGTACATCTATATAAACCAGCCAGTACTAGCGAGGTGCTGAGCGAGCAAGGTGCTGAACTGAAGTAAAGTGCTGAATTTAAGATAAGTGCATAGTTTCAACACAATTACATAGTGGTGATAACTGTAATTGTTGAATTTCATTAGGGAATTGTGTGTCTGTTTGTGATTCTGTGAAAAGGGGAAAAAAAAAAAAAAGTTAGTCTTGTGATTTAATTAGTAGGATTAGTCACACCTGTTTCTAGAAGCTTCTAGCAGCTTCTGATAGTCATTGTACATCTATATAAACCAGCCAGTACTAGCGAGGTGCTGAGCGAGCGAGGTGCTGAACTGAAGTAAAGTGCTGAATTTAAGATAAGTGCATAGTTTCAACACAATTACATAGTGGTGATAACTGTAATTGTTGAATTTCATTAGGGAATTGTGTGTCTGTTTGTGATTCTGTGAAAAGGGGAAAAAAAACCCAAAAAGTTAGTCTTGTGATTTAATTAGTAGGATTAGTCACACCTGTTTCTAGAAGCTTCTAGCAGCTTCTGATAGTCATTGTACATCTATATAAACCAGCCAGTACTAGCGAGGTGCTGAGCGAGCGAGGTGCTGAACTGAAGTAAAGTGCTGAATTTAAGATAAGTGCATAGTTTCAACACAATTACATAGTGGTGATAACTGTAATTGTTGAATTTCATTAGGGAATTGTGTGTCTGTTTGTGATTCTGTGAAAAGGGGAAAAAAAAAAAAAAGTTAGTCTTGTGATTTAATTAGTAGGATTAGTCACACCTGTTTCTAGAAGCTTCTAGCAGCTTCTGATAGTCATTGTACATCTATATAAACCAGCCAGTACTAGCGAGGTGCTGAGCGAGCGAGGTGCTGAACTGAAGTAAAGTGCTGAATTTAAGATAAGTGCATAGTTTCAACACAATTACATAGTTTGACACAAGAACATAGTTTGAATCTATCCTTATACGTTTCCCATTGGGTTTCTTTCGTTTTTTCTCTTTGTTTTTCTACTTTACTGTTGATCCCCATTTGATAGGTGCTCCATGGACAATGCTACCAGGTGTGTATCTTGTCAGATGTATGCATGCCTTGAGCAGCCGTTCGAGGGTGAATATGTCTGCACTCGATGCAAGCATGTTGCGTATTTGGAAGCCAAGGTAACTGATCTAAATAAGCAGCTTGCAACACTAAGGGGCATTGCAAACCTGGAGAGGAGTTTAGAGCTCACTGAGCTTTCTCTGGCTGGGGCCAGTGATACGGAGGAGGGTGGAAGTGGGGAAGATCAGGACCCAGAGGTAGGTAGCTGGGTAACAGTTAGAAGAAGAGGTAGGGGGAAAAGTGTCAGGGAGCCAAGTCCTGACCTGGCACAACCTAGTAAATATGCCTGTTTGGCTGATATTAGGAATGAAGGGCCTGGACTAGGGTCACTACAGCAGGATGTTGCTCCTAGCAACCAGGAAAACAACTGCTGTAGGAAGGAGGGAAATAGGAGTGCAGCAAAGCCCAGACAGATGTTGGTGGTAGGGGACTCTATAATTAGGCGGACAGACAGGGTCATCTGTCGCCGAGACCGTGAATGCCGAACAGTGTGTTGTCTGCCGGGTGCTCGGGTTCGGCATATTGTGGATCGGATAGACAGATTGCTGGCCCAGCGGTCATGGTGCACATTGGTACTAATGACAAAGTTAGAGGCAGGTGGAAGGTCCTTAAAAATGATTACAGGGAACTAGGAGAGAAGCTGAAGTCCAGGACCTCCAAGGTGGTGTTTTCAGAAATACTACCGGTGCCACGAGCGTCACTAGAAAGACAGCGGGAGCTTAGGGAGATAAATATGTGGCTTAGAAATTGGTGCAGGAAGGAAGGGTTCGGGTTCATGGAGAACTGGGCCGACTTCTCAGTCGGCTACAGGCTCTACGGTAGGGACGGGCTGCACCTCAATGGGGAAGGTGCAGCTGTGCTGGGGGAGAAAATGGTCAGACGGATGGAGGAGCTTTTAAACTAGGATCGGGGGGGAGGGAGGGTAGTATAGCAAATAAGGGGATAGATAGAGCAGATAGAGACAGGGAGACGGTAGGGGTCAATGAAGGATTAGGGGGGATGGGACATACAAGGAATGTAGGGAGGCTAGGAGTAATAAAGGTGTTAATAGGATTAAATGTCTACTGGCAAATGCAAGAAGTCTTGCAAACAAAATGAATGAATTGGAGACTCTTATGTCAACCATGGATTATGATGTGGTGGGCATTACGGAAACCTGGCTGGATGAAAGCCATGACTGGGTGACAAACATACAGGGTTATAGTACATTTAGGAGGGACAGGAAAGACAAAAAAGGTGGTGGGGTGTGTATATTTATCAAATCTAACCTAAAACCTGTGTTGTATGATGACATTGAGGGGAACAGCAACAATGTAGAGTCAGTATGGGTAAATGTACATGGGGAGGGGAATAATGGAAAAATGCTAATTGGAGTTTGCTATAAGCCTCCTAACATACCTGAACAAATAGAGGGTGAAATGCTGGAACAAATTGAAAAGGCAGCTAATAATAATAATCGGGTTCTTATTATGGGGGATTTCAACTATCCAGACATACAGTGGGACATAGAATCTTCTGGTTCTGCTAAAAGCTGTAAGTTCTTATCTACCATTCAAGACCATTTCCTCTCTCAGATGGTAGGTGAACCGACCAGGGGAGATAATTTGCTAGATCTGGTCCTGTCAAATAGACCGGATACAATTTCAGATCTACAGGTCCGGGAGCACTTGGGCACCAGCGATCATAATATGGTAAGCTTCGACATAATATTCAATAGAACATTTCAAAGGGGGAATGCTAAAACCTGGAATTTTAGGAAAGCTGATTTCAACAAATTAAGGGAAGAGCTTAAAAGTGTAGATTGGGATAGAGTCATGGTAACTGGGGATACCGAACATAAATGGGGTAAGTTTAAGGATATACTACTAGAGTCCTGTAAAAAACGTATACCCTCTGGTAATAAAATGTCCAGGAATAAAAAGAAACCACTATGGATAAATAAGACTGTACAAAGTATAATAAAACAAAAACAAAGGGCGTTTAAAATCTTAAAGGCTGAGAATACAGAAATAGCATTGCAGGAGTATAAAGATATCAATAGGCAATGCAAAAAAGAAATCAAACAAGCAAAACTAGCTACTGAAACAAAAATCGCCAATGACATTAAAATAAATCCCAAAATCTTTTATAAATACATTAATGCCAAAAGGAAAACAAAGGATAGTATCGGACCCTTAAAATATAATAACAAGTTAGTTATAGAGGACAAACAAAAGACTGAGATATTAAATAGACATTTCTCATCTGTATTCACCAAGGAACTGACTGTACCAGGGATCATTCAACAAGTGAAAAATCAAAGTCCACCACCCGATATAATTAATTTAACACAAGATGAAGTACGCCTACGTCTGAGTAAATTAAACATTGACAAATCCCCAGGGCCAGATGGCATTCATCCACGAATATTGAGGGAATTGAGCTCCGTAATCGACAGACCGCTGTATCTCATCTTTTTAGACTCACTTGTAACAGGGTTGGTGCCTCAGGATTGGAGGATTGCTGATGTGGTACCGATATTTAAGAAAGGTAAGAGGGTAGATCCAGGCAACTACCGTCCAGTAAGCCTGACATCAGTAGTATGCAAAGTTTTTGTGGGCATTTTAAGGGATGACATGCAAAAATATATTGCAGAAAATAATATGATAACTGACAAACAGCATGGATTCATGAAAGATAAGTCGTGTCTAACCAACCTGTTGGGGTTCTATGAGGGGGTAAGTTCAAACCTGGATATTGGTAATGCAGCTGATGTGATTTATTTGGACTTTGCAAAGGCATTTGATACTGTACCACATAATAGCCTTATACTAAAGCTCCAGAAGCAAGGACTAGGGGACACAATATGCAACTGGGTAAGGAATTGGCTAAAAGATAGGAAACAAAGAGTAGTCATAAATGGTACATTCTCTAAATGGGCTATAGTCAGCAGTGGGGTGCCGCAGGGATCTGTGCTTGGACCGATTCTTTTTACTCTCTTTATTAATGACCTTGTGGATGGGATTGATAGTACAGTGTCAGTCTTTGCCGATGACACCAAACTATGTAGGATATTAAAAACTGACCTGGATAGTACAATATTACAAAAAGATCTGGATAAGATGTCAGAATGGGCAGATACTTGGCAAATGAGATTTAATGTTGATAAATGTAAAGTAATGCACCTAGGACGGAGTAATCCTATAGCTGCGTATACATTAAATGGAAGTAAACTCGGGACTACAGAACAGGAGAAGGACTTGGGTATTCTCATTACAAATAAGCTGAGCAGCAGCACTCAATGTCAAGCAGCAGCTGCTAAAGCAAACAAGATTTTAGGGTGTATAAAAAGAGAGATTAGATCCCGTGATCCCAACGTATTGTTACCCCTCTATAAATCACTTGTAAGGCCACATCTGGAATACGGGATCCAGTTTTGGGCTCCACATTTTAAAAAGGACATTCAGAAGTTAGAGTCAGTTCAAAGGCGGGCAACTAGACTATTACAAGGAATGGAAGGCCTCCCATATGATGGCAGGTTGAAAAAGTTTGATATGTTTAGCTTAGAAAAAAGACGTCTCAGAGGAGATCTCATTTATATGTATAAATACATGTGTGGTCAATATAAAGGACTGGCACATGACTTATTTCTTCCGAAAACAATACTAAGGACCAGGGGGCACTCATTGCGAGTGGAAGAAAAGCGATTCCGACACCTAAATAGGAAAGGGTTCTTTACAGTTAGAGCAGTCAGATTGTGGAATACACTACCACAAGAGGTAGTAATGGCAGATACTATAACAGCTTTTAAAAAAGTCCTGGATGATTTCCTCAGTACACAAAACATTGTTGGTTATAAATGACTTAGTGACTAAATGTAGAACTGGTGGAGGAAGGTTGAACTAGATGGACCTAGGTCTTTTTTCAACCTAAGTAACTATGTAACTATGTAACTAAGTTTACTCAGTGTTTGCTAGTATAATGGCTTAGTAACAATGAGTTTGAGTGTGCAATGCAGAGGTGATGCACATAGATTTGCACCAGTGGGACACTAATAGAAGACCAACAGCCACTTTTAGGATGCCACTGAGTTTACTCAGTGTTTGCTAGTATAATGGCTTAGTAACAATGAGTTTGAGTGTGCAATGCAGAGGTGATGCACATAGATTTGCACCAGTGGGACACTAATGGAAGTCCAACAGCCACTTTTAGGATGCCACTAAGTTTACTCAGTGTTTGCTAGTATAATGGCTTAGTAACAATGAGTTTGAGTGTGCAATGCAGAGGTGATGCACATAGATTTGCACCAGTGGGACACTAGTGGAAGTCCAACAGCCACTTTTAGGATGCCACTAAGTTTACTCAATGTTTGCTAGTATAATGGCTTAGTAACAATGAGTTTGAGTGTGCAATGCAGAGGTGATGCACATAGATTTGCACCAGTGGGACACTAATGGAAGTCCAACAGCCACTTTTAGGATGCCACTAAGTTTACTCAGTGTTTGCTAGTATAATGGCTTAGTAACAATGAGCTTGAGTGTGCAAAGGGCAGGAGGGTACAGTGGCAGGGTTGTGGGTCTGGGTAGAGCAGGGGTGGGGAACCTCCGGCCCGCGTATGCCCGTGGCGACTTTTTATGCGGCCCCCGGGCACATTCCCGGGGACCGCTGTGCTCTGGCGGCAGCCGCGCTTTTCCCGGCTGCTGGCCCTTTAAATCCCACTGCCCGATTACCTGAGGGTAGATGCTAGAATGTATGGCCTCTATCCAGATCCTGACTTCCAGGACCTGACTGCAGCCCATACATTCTAGGCTTAACCGCGGCCTGTGCTAGTGTGCTCTGGTGGGCGGGGTAAGCAGCATGCTGCGATAATGTCACAGAATAGCTGCAGCAGATTACCGGCCAGTCAGGCCTGTGCTGTGCTGTGTGTGACTCCTCCCCCACTCCAATACTGTGAGTGCTGAACCCATCGCTGCCCCCCCCATGCTCAGTGCTGTGTACCCCCTTGTGCAGTGTGCTGCCACCCACTGCTCTGCCCGTGCTGCAACCCACTGCTCTGCCCGTGCTGCCACCCACTGCTCTGTCTGTACTGCCACCCAGTGTTCTGCCCGTGCTGCCACCCAGTGTTCTGCCCATGCTGCCACCCAGTGCTCTGCCCGTGCTGCCACCCAGTGCTCTGTCCGTGCTGCCACCCAGTGCTCTGTCCGTGCTGCCACCCAGTGCTCTGTCTGTGCTGCCACCCAGTGCTCTGTGCTGCCACTCAGTGCTCTGTCTGTGCTGCCACCCAGTGCTCTGTGCTGCCACCCAGTGCTCTGCCCGTGCTGTCACCTAGTGCTCTGTCTGTGCTGCCACCTATTGCTCTGTCTGTGCTGTCACCTAGTGCTCTGTCTGTGCTGCCACCCAGTGCTCTGTCTGTGCTGCCACCTATTGCTCTGTCTGTGCTGCCACTCAGTGCTCTGTCTGTGCTGCCACCCAGTGCTCTGCCCGTGCTGTCACCTAGTGCTCTGTCTGTGCTGCCACCTATTGCTCTGTCTGTGCTGCCACCAAGTGCTCTGTCTGTGCTGCCACCCAGTGCTCTGTGCTTCCACCCAGTGCTCTGTCTGTGCTGTCACCTAGTGCTCTGTCTGTGCTGCCACCCAGTGCTCTGTCTGTGCTGCCACCTATTGCTCTGTCTGTGCTGCCACTCAGTGCTCTGTCTGTGCTGCCACCCAGTGCTCTGCCCGTGCTGTCACCTAGTGCTCTGTCTGTGCTGCCACCTATTGCTCTGTCTGTGCTGCCACCCAGTGCTCTGTCTGTGCTGCCACCCAGTGCTCTGTGCTGCCACCCAGTGCTCTGTCTGTGCTGTCACCTAGTGCTCTGTCTGTGCTGCCACCTAGTGCTCTGTCTGTGCTGCCACCCAGTGCTCTGTCTGTGCTGCCACCCAGTGCTCTGTCTGTGCTGCCACCCAGTGCTCTGTCTGTGCTGCCACCCAGTGCTCTGTATGAGCTGCCACCCAGTGCTCTGTCTGTGCTGCCACCCAGTGCTCTGTCTGTGCTGCCACCCAGTGCTCTGTCTGTGCTGCCACCCAGTGCTCTGTCTGTGCTGCCACTCAGTGCTCTGTGCTGCCACCCAATGCTCTGTCTGTGCTGCCACCCAGTGCTCTGTCTGTGCTGCTACCCAGTGCTCTGTCTGTGCTGTCACCTAGTGCTCTGTCTGTGCTGTCACCTAGTGCTCTGTCTGTGCTGCCACCCAGTGCTCTGTCTGTGCTGCCACCCAGTGCTCTGTCTGTGCTGCCACCCAGTGCTCTGTGCTGCCACTCAGTGCTCTGTCTGTGCTGCCACCCAGTGCTCTGTGCTGCCACCCAGTGCTCTGCCCGTGCTGTCACCTAGTGCTCTGTCTGTGCTGCCACCTATTGCTCTGTCTGTGCTGTCACCTAGTGCTCTGTCTGTGCTGCCACCCAGTGCTCTGTCTGTGCTGCCACCTATTGCTCTGTCTGTGCTGCCACTCAGTGCTCTGTCTGTGCTGCCACCCAGTGCTCTGCCCGTGCTGTCACCTAGTGCTCTGTCTGTGCTGCCACCTATTGCTCTGTCTGTGCTGCCACCAAGTGCTCTGTCTGTGCTGCCACCCAGTGCTCTGTGCTGCCACCCAGTGCTCTGTCTGTGCTGTCACCTAGTGCTCTGTCTGTGCTGCCACCCAGTGCTCTGTCTGTGCTGCCACCTATTGCTCTGTCTGTGCTGCCACTCAGTGCTCTGTCTGTGCTGCCACCCAGTGCTCTGCCCGTGCTGTCACCTAGTGCTCTGTCTGTGCTGCCACCTATTGCTCTGTCTGTGCTGCCACCCAGTGCTCTGTCTGTGCTGCCACCCAGTGCTCTGTGCTGCCACCCAGTGCTCTGTCTGTGCTGTCACCTAGTGCTCTGTCTGTGCTGCCACCTAGTGCTCTGTCTGTGCTGCCACCCAGTGCTCTGTCTGTGCTGCCACCCAGTGCTCTGTCTGTGCTGCCACCCAGTGCTCTGTCTGTGCTGCCACCCAGTGCTCTGTATGAGCTGCCACCCAGTGCTCTGTCTGTGCTGCCACCCAGTGCTCTGTCTGTGCTGCCACCCAGTGCTCTGTCTGTGCTGCCACCCAGTGCTCTGTCTGTGCTGCCACTCAGTGCTCTGTGCTGCCACCCAATGCTCTGTCTGTGCTGCCACCAAGTGCTCTGTCTGTGCTGCTACCCAGTGCTCTGTCTGTGCTGTCACCTAGTGCTCTGTCTGTGCTGTCACCTAGTGCTCTGTCTGTGCTGCCACCCAGTGCTCTGTCTGTGCTGCCACCCAGTGCTCTGTCTGTGCTGCCACCCAGTGCTCTGTCTGTGCTGCCACCCAGTGCTCTGTCTGTGCTGTCACCTAGTGCTCTGTCTGTGCTGTCACCTAGTGCTCTGTCTGTGCTGTCACCTAGTGCTCTGTCTGTGCTGCCACCTAGTGCTCTGTCTGTGCTTCCACCTAGTGCTCTGTCTGTGCTGCCACCTAGTGTTGTACTTGTCCCCAGTCATGTCTGTGCCACCGCCAGGGCTGTCCATGCCCCCTAGTGATGTATATGCCCCAGCCCCTCCTGTGATGTGTACTCCCAGTGTCTCCTGTAATTTATGCGCCCCAGCGTCTCTTGTGATGTGTATGTCCCGAGTAGAGTTGAGCGCGGTTCGAGGTTCTCCAGTTCTAGGCTCGAGTGATTTTGGGGCCTGTTCTAGATCGAACTAGAACTCGAGCTTTTTGCAAAAGCTCGATAGTTCTAGAAACGTTCGAGAACGGTTCTAGCAGCAAAAAAACAGCTAATTCCTAGCTTGGTTTCCGCTGTTATAGTGTAAGTCACTCTGTGAATCACACTATTATGACATTTCAGTGTATAGTGTGCGTGAACAGCGCCTTCAGATCACTGCTGTTTGTATAATGGCGATCGCCATTTTTTGTTTTTTTTCCTTGTCTTCCTTCCCTAAGCGCGCGCGTCTTGTGGGGCGGGCCAGCATGTTAGCCAATCCCAGACACACACACAGCTAAGTGGACTTTTATCCTGAGAAGCAATGGCATGTGTGATAGGATGTCCATGTCACATGTCCCTGCATTATAAAACCGGACATTTTCCTCCAGGACGCCATTATCTCTTCTGCGTCTTTGGTGTCAGACATCACTGTCGCAGCTCCGTCCTCCTGAGTACTATCGCCGATACAGCTGTATGCGCTCCATACACAGCGTTAGACAGCTTAGGGAGAGCACTTTCTAGCAGTCCTTTTAAGGGCTCAAACCGGTAGGGTCAGAGCCATAGGTGACAGGTCCTGAAAACAGAGACAGCGTCTGTGTAGCCAAGGTCAGGGATTTCGTCGCTGCATTTCACCATTAGGAGGGAATAGAAAGGCAGGCTTCCATTCCTCTACCCAGAGCCCCACAATCCTGGCACTGTACCCTCCTGTCCTCTGCACACTCCAACTCTTTTTAACTAAGCCATTATGCTAGCAAACAGTCAGTGTACCTAGTGGCATCCTAAACGTGGCTATTGGACTTTTGTGTAGTCACAGTAGTGCAAAGATATTTGCAGCACGTCTGCCTGCATTGCACACTCCAACTCTTTTTAACTAAGCCATTATACTAGCAAACAGTCAGTGTACCTAGTGGCATCCTAAACGTGGCTATTGTACTTTTGTCTATTCACAGTATTGGAACGTTATTTGCAGCACGTCTGCCTGCATTGCACACTCCAACTCTTTTTAACTAAGCCATTATACTAGCAAACAGTCAGTGTACCTAGTGGCATCCTAAACGTGGCTATTGTACTTTTGTCTATTCACACTATTGTAAAGATATTTGCAGCACGTCTGCCTGCATTGCACACTCCAACTCTTTTTAACTAAGCCATTATACTAGCAAACAGTCAGTGTACCTAGTGGCATCCTAAACGTGGCTATTGTACTTTTGTCTATTCACACTATTGTAAAGATATTTGCAGCACGTCTGCCTGCATTGCACACTCCAACTCTTTTTAACTAAGCCATTATACTAGCAAACAGTCAGTGTACCTAGTGGCATACAAGAAGTGGCTGTTGTACTCCATTAGTGCCCCACTGGTGCCAAGCTATTTCTAGCACCTGTGCAGGACACCCTCCTGCTCTGTTTTTAATAAGCTATAATGATAGCAAAAAATACTGCCATTTAGTGGCATCATAGAACTGGCTGTTGTATTCCATTAGTGCCCCACTGGTGCCAAGCTATTTATAGCACCTCTACATGACACCCTCATGCACAGTTTGCTACGCTAATGTTATAGCAAACTCAGGGAATTCATTGCTGCATTTGATAATTCGGAGGGATAGAAAGTCAGGCTTCCTTTAGCTTTTCCTTCTGTTCAAAGACAGCATCTCCAAGAGCAATTTCCCCTCCACGTCTAAGTGTGGAGAGGCAGCTAGTGCGCATGCGTGTGCCGATTTACCCCAGCTGCAGCCTAATTACAGTGTTTCGCCTAGTGAGTATGCTCAGCCTGACTGTGCCATTCCTGACGCTAAGTCTTCATTTCGGGATACAGCGCATGCTCCCACACTAAGTGTGAAAAGCCTCTTTGCACAGGTGCTTGCATTCCGTGCCGGGTCTAAGTCCTGTTTTGTGCCTATACACCATGCTAAAGCTGATAGTCTTTTTTCAGAGACTGTATTTCATGCTACTGAGCATGCTCAGGCACTTACTGCATCAGAGACTATGTCCGGTAATAAACTCTTTGGCCCTGCCCCTGATGTGGGGGTCCCATATAGACCACAGGGCATCAGGTGTCCTCCCAAATGGCTTGCAGAGGCCCACCCCTATGACTTGTCACCGCATTATTGATGGTCAGACGATGACTGGTGAGGTGTTTGGGTCATGGCAGCCATGAGGTCATCATTGAAGTTGCGTTTCCAAATAGGACGCTAGTTATGCCACTCATGACGTGTCACTCTACTTTTGTCTCCAGGAGGTGCATTGTGGTTCACCCTGGTTTGGGGCGGACCCAGGTTATAAAAGGGGCTGGAGCCAACAAGGAGGTGCGCAGTCTTCTATTATGCTCCGAAAGAGCACACCTCCATGTGTTGAACCCATTGCGGCTTTAGGCCAGAGGTAGGCAAGGATAGGGTGTCAATGCAGGCCACCACCACAGTTGGTAACGCAGAACGGTTAAGACCAGCTCCTGTCCTACCAGTCCTGCTTGTGCAGCCCAGTGGCATTAACAGGCCTGCTGCTGCTGATGCGCCTGCTGTCCACAGGTGTGCCCCTACGCACACGGTCAGCGTACTCAATGGCCCCTGTGTTGTTAACAGGGAGTTCCTGGGCTGGGTGGGCATGTGGACCCTGTGACGCTAACAGGGCTCCCAGTCTCCAGATCCGAATGGCGTCTAACTCGGTTCAGGCTACTATTAGTTTCATAGCCACACAGCTCTCTATCCTCCACCAAACCTTCCAGTTGCCAACCTCTCCTTTTCCATCTGGGAGCACGGTGGACACTGACTGCTGATGGGGATATATACCTTTCTCTTTCTTTTCTTATTAATTTTCGTTATATAGCGGTAACATAGTATATACCACTTTATCCAAATCTGCCAGTCCCACTGTAACAGATGGTGTTTCTTCAGCAAATGTTACTGTTGCTTAACCACCAAATCCACGGACCAAAACTTTTTCCCCTTTCCAACACACCTGTTCCCCTTTCCACCAGAATCTGTCCTTTTTCAACTCATTTTGGTATATGACCAAAAGTGCAACTCTGCAGGGACACCGTACTCAACGCCATCTCAGCACAGCAGCCAGCCCTCGGTCCCTCAGATGTGGACAAGTAAAAGACCATTTCCTCCTATCCATGACAAAGCGTTGAGATTCACTCTGTGCAGCACTGGTGTTTAGTGGAAAAGCAGATCTAAGATTGCGTACCACATTCTGCAGATACTCCTGTATACGTGCGTCCATTTCTATGGCAGGAATTATTTCGCCAAATTTTGTCTTGTACCGGTGATCTAACAGTGTGGCAACCCAGTATTCTGGATTACTTTGAATTCGTACAATCCGAGGGTCATGTTGTAGGTAGTGCAGCAAGAAGGCGCTCATGTGTCTTGTGCATCCAGGAGGACCAAGTCCTTGGTGTATTGGTGGCAGAGAGGTGAGAATCGTGCCTCCTTCCTCTGCCCTCTCCCCAGAACCTCGCACAACCGAAATGTGATCAAGCTCTCACTCATCTGCTGAGTCTTCCATGCCCATCGCCAGTTCGTCCTACATTTCTTCATGGGCTCCTGCACCTTCCTCAACACTTTTTGCTGATACTATGCGCCCTTGTTAATCCCTCTCCCTCACCATGACTGCCGCATAGGTGCCGCTGACCATCTGGACCTCGTAGATCTTGTTATCCCTTCCGCATATGACTCCTCCTGTACTTCCTCCCCTTCCTCTTGTCCCAACACCTGACTCCGAATAATAATTACAGTGTGCTCCATCCTGTAGATGACCAGAATTGTCACGCTGAGAATGACATTGCCAGTGCTAAACATCTTCGTCGACATTTGTAAACTGTGTAGCAGGGTGCATAGGTCCTTGATCTGACACCACTCCAGCAGCGTGATCTGCACCACCTCTGGATCAAGTTATCCCAGGCTATATGTCATAACGTATTGCAGCAGGGTTCGGCGGTGCTGCCACAAACGCTGCAACATGTGCAGATTCAAATTCCTGCGTGTGGGCACATCGCATTTCAGGCGTTTAACCAGCAGACCTAAAGACTTCTGTAGCGACGAAAGTTGTTGAACTGCTGTGTGCGCACGATGGAAGTGAGCACATAGCGAGCGTGCACGCTGCAGAAGGCCATGTAGGCCGTGATGGTGTTTTAAAAATTGCTGGAGAATTAGGTTCAACACATGAGCCATACAAGGCACGTGTGTCACATTGCCCTGACGATGGCCCGCAGCCAGGTTTGCATCATTGCCGCACACTGCTGTTAAGTCACCAACGGAGTCCGCTCCGTCAATTTGTACTCCGGTCGCCAGGTGACAACGTGTTCCTTTCATGAATAGTGCTGATGATGGGAGAGGAGTCGATGCCAGCGGCGCAGGTGGACGCAGGTTATGCTCACCCACTGGGCTGCATTACCTTGACAGATGCAGAATCTCTGGCTGAATGTAGCTGGTGGGTATCTCACAGATGAAATACCATCATTCAGCTACAACCAATGGGAAGACACCACACCCTTTTTTATGCCCATCCCGTCTGCAGACCACTGCCAGACATAGCTCTGCTTTTACCCCCAGTTCAGTTTTATGATTTTGTGTGCTTGTTACCTGACTACTTTTCCTGCTTGCTGTTTATGTACCTTGTTGGCCGATCCGCATTTCACCTCTGCTTGTTTTCTGATTAAGTCCTGGCCATCCCATTCTGTTCCTGTTCCTCAATTAATGTTTTGACCCTGCCTGACTACTATTCTCTGGAACTGCAGCCTTCCACAGGTATTAATCACCTTGGGCCCTGTGCAATTCCTAATCCCTGTATAGGGGTTAAAGGGTTTCAGGGTTCTAGGGGTCCTGCTTGGTGAGTGGCTTCCCTCTAGCCTATCATTTACAGCCCATCTGAGTGTGTGGATCAAGCAAGGCGTTACACCGTGCTCTCTGCAGAAGGCCATGTGGGCCAGGATAGTGCTTTAAAAATTGCTGGACAACCAGGTTCAACACGTGAACCACACAAGGCACGTGTGTCACATTGTCACAGCGAAGGGCCGCACCCATGTTTGCATCATTGTTGCACCCGGCCTTCCCTGGCTGCTGGTTGAGTGGAGACAACCATTGATGAAACTCGGTCTCCAGAGCTAACCGTCCACAACTTCTCAGCGGTGTGACTCACATTTCCCATACATTTCAAAGTAAAACTTTGACCGCCTGATGGCATTGAGCTCTGCTGCCAGCATAGTAAGGAGGTGTGTGGTAGTCCTTGTGCGCAGTTACAAGGAAGGGTGGCCTGACCACACAGGGTTTGCGCCAAGGTGGAGGACCCACACGAGGTTGAAGAGGCAGAAGCAGTGTATTAACTTCTACATACAGAAGAAGGATTGAAACAACTCGTGGGGACGTCAAGACTTGTACAGCAGACCCTTCTCCATCTCTCCCCACAGTAACCCATTGCCCAGTCAGCGACATGTAATGCCCCTGTCCATGCTTACTGGGCCAATTATCTGTGGTGAAAAGCACCCTGTCACACAGAGTTTCTCAAGGAATCAGTGATGTTTAGTGCGACATGCTGGTGTAGCGCGTGCACGCCTTTGTTGGAGAAGGAGTGGCGCCTGGGCATCGGCTCTTGGGGCACTGCGATGGGCATAAGGTCTCGAAAATCCTCAGTTAAAAAGGTTGGAAAGGCAGCATTTTGGTAGCCAACAGTTTCCAGATGCTGAAAGTCAACCTCTAAGCCATGTCATGCCCTTCTAAAAGCATGTAAAACACAGCGCGGGGACTCCAACTACAGTCTCCCTCGTTTCCACTAACTGGGCCACACACACCCCACTTGACTGGCATCGGTTGAGCCCCCTTTTGAAAAAGAAAAAGATGCTTTGCTTGAAGCACTCTCAAAAATACGCGTGCCTTTCCCGTCCCCTGGCTGACCCAGGGGAAGAAAAGTCCTCTGAGAGCCATGACTTGTTCATCTTGGTTCTTTTAGAAACACAGCGAGGGGACTCCAACCACAGTCTCCCTCATTGCCACTAATTGGGCCACACACACCCCACTTGACTGGCATCGGTTGACCCCCCTTTTGAAAAAGAAAAAGATGCTTTGCATGAAGCACTCTCAAAAATATGCGTGCCTTTCCCGTCCCCTGGCTGACCCAGGGGAAGAAAAGTCCTCTGAGAGCCATGACTTGTTCATCTTGGTTCTTTTAGAAACACAGCGAGGGGACTCCAACCACAGTCTCCCTCGTTGCCACTAATTGGGCCACACACACCCCTCTTGACTGACATCAGTTGATGCCCCTTTTCAAAATGAAAAAGATGCTTTGCATGAAGCACTCTCAAAAATACGCGTGCCTTTCCCGTCCCCTGGCTGACCCAGGGGAAGAAAAGTCCTCTGAGAGCCATGACTTGTTCATCTTGGTTCTTTTAGAAACACAGCGAGGGGACTCCAACCACAGTCTCCCTCGTTGCCACTAACTGGGCCACACACACCCCACTTGACTGCCATCGGTTGAGCCCCCTTTTGAAAAAGAAAAAGATGCTTTGCATGAAGCACTCTCAAAAATACGCGTGCCTTTCCCGTCCCCTGGCTGACCCAGGGGAAGAAAAGTCCTCTGAGAGCCATGACTTGTTCATCTTGGTTCTTTTAGAAACACAGCGAGGGGACTCCAACCACAGTCTCCCTCGTTGCCACTAATTGGGCCACACACACCCCTCTTGACTGACATCAGTTGATGCCCCTTTTCAAAATGAAAAAGATGCTTTGCATGAAGCACTCTCAAAAATACGCGTGCCTTTCCCGTCCCCTGGCTGACCCAGGGGAAGAAAAGTCCTCTGAGAGCCATGACTTGTTCATCTTGGTTCTTTTAGAAGCACAGCGAGGGGACTCCAACCACAGTCTCCCTCGTTTCCACTAACTGGGCCACACACACCCCACTTGACTGGCATCGGTTGAGCCCCCTTTTGAAAAAGAAAAAGATGCTTTGCATGAAGCACTCTCAAAAATACGCGTGCCTTTCCCGTGGCCTGGCTGACCCAGGGGAAGAAAAGTCCTCTGAGAGCCATGATTTGTTCATTTTGGTTCTTTTAGAAACAAAGCGAGGGGACTCCAACCACAGTCTCCCTCGTTGCCACTAACTGGGCCACACACACCCCACTTGACTGCCATCGGTTGAGCCCCCTTTTGAAAAAGAAAAAGATGCTTTGCATGAAGCACTCTCAAAAATAAGCGTGCCTTTCCCATCCCCTGGCTGACCCAGGGGAAGAAAAGTCCTCTGAGAGCCATGACTTGTTCATCTTGGTTCTTTTAGAAACACAGCGAGGGGACTCCAACCACAGTCTCCCTCGTTGCCACTAATTGGGCCACACACACCCCTCTTGACTGACATCAGTTGATGCCCCTTTTCAAAATGAAAAAGATGCTTTGCATGAAGCACTCTCAAAAATACGCGTGCCTTTCCCGTCCCCTGGCTGACCCAGGGGAAGAAAAGTCCTCTGAGAGCCATGACTTGTTCATCTTGGTTCTTTTAGAAACACAGCGAGGGGACTCCAACCACAGTCTCCCTCGTTGCCACTAACTGGGCCACACACACCCCACTTGACTGGCATCGGTTGAGCCCCCTTTTGAAAAAGAAAAAGATGCTTTGCATGAAGCACTCTCAAAAATACGCGTGCCTTTCCCGTCCCCTGGCTGACCCAGGGGAAGAAAAGTCCTCTGAGAGCCATGTCCACATTGTCAGTGGACAGACACGTGTGCTTATCTGCCAGCAGACCCCCAGCAGCACTGAAGACAGGTTCCGAGAGAACGCTGGCTGCAGGACACGACAAGATCCCCAAGGCGTACGTGGCGAGCTCAGGCAATTTATCCAGATTGGAAGCCTAAAATGAGCAGGGCTCAAGTTGCACAATAATGGAATCGATGTTTCCTTGCATATACTCATATATCTGTGTGTCCTCCTCTTTTTCCTTGTCCAGCTGTTTTGTTTTCGCATGAGTATATGTCCTTGTCACTTTCCCATGTGTTGTGAGTTGTTTGTCACCTTTTGGACACCTTTGAGGGTGTTTTCTAGGTGTTTTTCTGTGTTTGTGATTGCCTGCCATTGTTTCCTATGCAGTTCGACGACCCGAACTCAAACGGGACCTCCGTTCGGCGAACCGACCTCGAGCCGAACCGGGACCGGTTTGCTCATCTCTAGTCCCGAGACAAACCTGGAAAAGCAGCTGTGAGAACCAAGATGATCAATATCACCGAACATCAGAGCCGCACCAAAGAGAAGCAGCTCCAGCCACCACAGTAGGGGTGAGTTAATTAATCGTTTGACCAAATATAACAGGGTAGTTTTCAAGTTGATAATTTTGTGCGGCCCCCAAAGGTTAGTAGGAAATTCCAAATGGCCCCCGGCAGTAAAAAGGTTCCCCACCCCTGGGGTAGAGGAAAGGAAGCCTGCCTTTCTATCCCTCCTAATGGGGAAATGCAGCGAGGAAATCCCTGACCTTAGCTACACAGACGCTGTCATCTTGTGTAGCTGTTAAAATCTGTTTTCACGGACCTGATTGTCACCTATGGCTCTGACCCTGCCGGTATTAGCCCTAAAAAGGACTAATAGAAACTTCTATCCCTATTCTGTATAGCGCTGTGTATAGCGCGTACACAGCAGTATCGGAGACAGGAGCTACGCCAGCGGTGACTGACACCAAGACGCAGAAGGCAGATAATGGCGTGCTGGAGGAAAATGTCCGTTTTTATAATGCAGGGACATGTGACATGGACATCCTGTCACACGTGCCGTTGCTTCTCTGGCTAAAAGTCCACTTAGCTGTGTGTGTGTCTGGGATTGCTGACATGCTGGCCCACCCCACTACACGCGCGCGCTTAGGGAAGGAAGACAAGGGGAAAAAAAAAATGGCGATCGCCATTATCCATACAGCAGTGATCTGAATGCGCTGTTCCCGCACACTATACGCTGAAATTTCATAATAATGTGAGTCACAGAGTGACTTTTACTATTACAGCGGAAAGCCAGCTAGTAATTAGCTTGTCTTTTTGCTGCTAGAACCGTTCTCGAACGTATCTAGAACTATCGAGCTTTAGCAAAAAGCTCGAGTTCTAGTTCGATCTAGAACAGCCCCCAAAATCACTCGAGCCGCGAACTGGAGAACCTCGAACCGCGAACCGCGCTCAACTCTACCTATCACTAAACAAAAATCATATTACTGTATATGGAGAATTTGCATTATAGGGTGCTGATTAACAATATTACATGTATAGATTAAAATCAATTTAGAGGAAGAACCTAATATATTATTGCTTGCAAAAATACTTAAATATTAAAAATGCATTGTGCATAATGTACATTAGCATAAAAGGGTATAAGAAACTAATTTTAATATTAATAAAATAAAAAAAAGGACAGCGTGGGGATGGCGGTATTACAGTAATGCAAAAATAATCATACTGTAGGTACCAAATAATATACACTACAGTTCAAAAGTTTAGGGTCACTTAGATATTTCCTTATTTTTGAAAGGAAAGCACATTTGTTTTCAATGAAGCTATCATTAAATTAAACAGAAATACACTCTATACATTGTTATGTGGTAAATGACTAATCTAGCTTCAAATGTCTGTTTTTTAATGTAATATCTACATAGGTGTATAGAGGCCACTTTCCAACAACCACCACTCCAGTGTTCTAATGGTACATTGTGTTTGCTAACTATGTTAGAAGGATAATGGATGTTTAGAAATCCCTTGAAAACTCTTGTGCAAGTATGTTAGCACAGCTGAAAACAGTTTTCCTGGTTAGAGAAGCTATTAAACTGACTTTCCAGAATCTCGAGCATTACATTTGTTGGTTCCATTAAAAATTGTTTAAAAGAACTGAAGTCCACCATGACTGATGAAGAGACCTGAGTAGTCTCGAAAGCTTGCTATTATTACCATCTTTTCAGTTAGCCATTAAAAGGTATCAACCACTGAGGACTTCAGTTCTTTCAAACAATTTTTTATCTCTACTGGCTAACACGGTACAAAAATATATATTTTACCTGTATCAAATTGGTTCCATTAAACTCTCAAAATGGCCAGAAAAGGAGAACTTTCATGTGAAACTCGACAGTCTATTCTTGTTCTTAGAAATAAAGGATATTCCATGCAAGAAATTGCCAAGAAACTGAAGATTTCCTACAACGGTGTGTCCTACTCCCTTCAGAGGAGAGCACAAACAGGCTCTAACCAGAGTAGAAAGAGAAGTGGGAGGGCTGCACAACTGAGCAACAAGATAAGTAAATTAGAGTCTCTAGTTTGAAAAATCGCCGCAAATCAACAGCAAAAAATTGTTTCCAATGTATGTCATCAAAATAATATACGGACACTGGGCAGTAATATCTATACAATAGTATTTCCGTAAGCACACTATACAGAGGGGGCAATAAATAGCTAAGAAAAATGCAAATATGTATAAAAAAAAATCCTAACTTTAGATTACAGGTGCATAATTTAAATAGCCAGCAACAAACCATTGCCAACATTGCACTGACTGCCATAGAAAATGAAAAAGTACCCAGCACCTTAAATTACCTACTACCCTGTGTATAACAAGTTAAAAGATGTTAAGGGGTTAAAATGGGAGAACCAATACCAAACTTGTGTTAAACTCATAGCATCTTTCATTTAACTTTATGCAAGATAACAAATATTTCCAATGCCTTTTGCCCCCAAAAAATGTCATGCTAGAATATAATATAAATCAGGCATCACAAAATAGACATGAGATTGAAGAGTGATCACTAAAATAAAATGCAACCTTGGCTGCCTCCTAGCGGTGGAAACATATCAAAATTCAATTCACAATATTCAAAATTATAGGTACGTAAACTCAATATGCTTAATCAACAAAAGAGAAAAGAAAACGAGTATATTATACGAAAATATTTCATTAATGAATTACCACATATACAGTATACACAGCACCAAAATTTTTTTTTAAATCAGAAACAATGTTACACTACCAATGTGCGGGGGAAACACCTGACCATATTAAATAATTATAAATAATCTATAGATATAAGAAAAGGTCCTTCATGGGGCATTTACAAAATAGAAATATTTATAAGAATATAAATACACCCTAAAAAAAACAAATTCCTACATCCACCCACAAATCCTCATTAAATAGATTGCACAAGCGACCAATTATAAATAGTGTATATAAAACTCCCTCCTATAAATAAATTACATTCAGGTTTATTACATCCATAGAAACTCCCAAAATAGAGATAATATTATATAAATATCGAAAAACCTTTTTATAAATAGGAAAAATATCAACAGCGCAAACACATTTATCAGCTAGGCAAGTGAAATACTTACAGATGTAAACAACAGTCAGAGTACCCTGGCTGGCTCGACGTACGTTTCAAGTATGTCTTTTCCTCAGGAGTCGCAAGTCGATGCAGGGAGGGTCACTATTTATATACTTAATAAACCAATGACATACACAGGAATGAGAGGTGTGTACACCATCTGGTGGCTGAGATCACATGATTGTAATGACCTTCGTATCAACTGCTGCTTACGTAACATCCAAGCTTCTTGTTAGAAGTAGCGTAAGCAGAACGGCCATATCATTACTAAGTGATAAACAGGTTTACTAGCGCATGCGCCAAATAAACTTTACAAACACCAGAGCCACCATATCATCGCTAACAAAAACTAGTGAACGAGGGGGGGTATTTTTCATGTTTTTTTGGAGTAAGAATTACTGCACCACAATTGTGAAAAAAGGATATAGTTTTTATTATTACAAAAAATACAAAATTCTGGAAATCACATGTGATTGCAGTTAGTGATTAGACATACATAGTTAAAATCCAATTAAATGAGACAGAGAAAAGAAGGTCACAGAGAGGAAGACAGGCTACCCCTTAATTTATGTGCAGGGAACAGGATAGTTAGATTATATCTCAGATGACCATATAAATAACCAGAGAAACATAGGTATATCCCCTAAGATAGTAGAGTAATTATGAGATTATGCTATGTACTCGCTGGTGGTGTTACATACTATTGTGTTCAGGCCCTGATTTGGACCTTATACTGTTGGTTACTTTTCATGTATAAGCACTCCATTACTCTACTATCTTAGGGGATATACCTATGTTTCTCTGGTTATTTATATGGCCATCTGAGATATAATCTAACTATCCTGTTCCCTGCACAGAAATTAAGGGGTAGCCTGTCTTCCTCCCTGTGACCTTCTTTTCTCTGTCTCATTTAATTGGATTTTAACTATGTATGTCTAATCACTAACTGCAATCACATGTGATTTCCAGTATTTTGTATTTTTTGTAATAATAAAAACTGTATACTTTTTTTCACAATTGTGGTGCAGTAATTCTTATTTTGGATTGGATACCATGCGCATACGAGTGTGAACAGTGCCCTATGCGCGCCACTAGTTGGATACCATGCGCATACGAGTGTGAACAGTGCCCTATGAACGCCACTAGTGCTATTTTTTGATATTTATTAGTGTAGGGACCCACAAGCATGAGGATCCGTGATGAAGATTGTGGGCTTATGTACATTGGCCAATTTACTAACTAATACCTCATATATATTTGAAATATATTTTTTGCACCTTTTTTTAACACGGGCTGCAGCCGGGCCTCTTAATACGGCCGTGCATAGTGGAGTCTCTGTCCCTTGTGTGCTGCAGTGAGTAGTGTCCGGGTAACCCGCCTAACCTAATAGTAAGGGCGTGATAATAGGTTGCTGGCTGGATACCATGCGCATACAAGTGTGAACAGTGCCCTATGCGCGCCACTAGTGTGCAATTTACCTTGCACCTGTGAAGTGTCCATCATGTTGAGAGGTTTGTCTGCATCCTGTTGGTGCATTAGATGTGTTGGCCTGGGCTAACTGGACTGGTTGCCCTCTTTTTTGCTGTGAGTATATTACATTTTTGGAGGAGTTTTTATCTCCTCTTTCTGTTGCTATTTTTTGATATTTATTAGTGTAGGGACCCACAAGCATGAGGATCCGTGATGAGGATTGTGGGCTTATGTACATTGGCCAATTTACTAACTAATACCTCATATATATTTGAAATATATTTTTTGCACCTTTTGTTAACACGGGGTGCAGCTGGGCCTCTTAATACGGCCGTGCATAGTGGAGTCTCTGTCCCTTGTGTGCTGCAGTGAGTAGTGTCCGGGTAACCCGCCTAACCTAATAGTAAGGGCGTGATAATAGGTTGCTGGCTGGATACCATGCGCATACGAGTGTGAACAGTGCCCTATGCGCGCCACTAGTGTGCAATTTACTTTGCACCTGTGAAGTGTCCATCATGTTGAGAGGTTTGTCTGCATCCTGTTGGTGCATTAGATGTGTTGGCCTGGGCTAACTGGACTGGTTGCCCTCTTTTTTGCTGTGAGTATATTAAATTTTTGGAGGAGTTTTTATCTCCTCTTTCTGTTGCTATTTTTTGCAGTAATTCTTACTCCAAAAAACATGAAAAATACCCCCCCCTCGTTCATAAGTTTTTGTATGTATTCTATGGGGTTCATGTACACTACCATCATTATGAGGTTCGCTGTACTTGGTCTTTGTTTTTCTCATATCATCGCTAAGTAACAAGCTGATTTGGCAGCGCATTCGCCAGAGTATTCTCCCGGCATTACTCCGCAGACATGAAGAGACTGGTAATGCCAACATCAGCCAGCAACAACCGGCCTCATTTCATTAAGTGAATTGGTTTGGCGCATACATTGAAGATCATTCCGAACAGATAGAATACAAAACCATATTCCAACACGGTATGTAATCAAATACATGTTCTATCAAGAATCTGATACTACCACCGCTTCTTTTAACAGTAATATTATCAAAATCGACTTAATAAGTAGCGGTGCATGAGTAGAGGTAACAGGCCGCAAATAAGAGGACTTTTACTCAGCGGCTGCAGTGGGGCATACGTATTGGGCCGTCATACAGACAGCACATACGTCCCATACTCCACACAATAGTCACTGTGAAAAAGCCTCACGGATTCTGCAACTTCCATGCATGCACACTCATAGTCGTCTATTAAATAAGAAACTACTGGATACATGCATAAAGAACCTTCACTTCTGTAAATAAACAAATCAATATATCTATATATAAATACTACATTGTAATTTACAACATAATCGTAACATATTAATTAGTGAATTGATGATTTACAATAGTATAATCATATAATCAATTTACAAAAATCGAGGGGGAAAAAAAAAAGAAGAAGAAACAAAGGTAATCTTTAAAAATTGCTTAGTTTGAAGTTTTCCCCTTTTTGTGTCAGGCAGAAGCACTCTCGTCAATCAAGGTTACCGCCATCCCACCAGAGATTAGGTCTAACAGTAGGTTAAGTTTAAAACAGCTTATAAATAAAGGGAAAAATTAGTATATATTGTCTAAACAACAACGTATATTACAATATGAACTACAAAAAATATGATAAAAAATAAGATTAAAAACCCTCTCCCTAACCCCTAAAATACCCACAATATAAAGACTCAAAGCCAACCTATAGAAAACTGGAGAACCCAAAACTTTCGTTTAGACCAAAGGGGTTGATGGAACCCAATTTATATATCCACCAACTTTCCCTTCTTGAGAGGGCTTTAAATAGATCGTCTCCTCGTACACCCAAGTTTACCTGATCAATGGCTTTAATCTTCAAAAATCTTGAATCTGATTTGTGATAGAGTTTAAAATGTTTTGCCAAAGTTTTTAGCTGTTCCAAGTCTTTGGCGGTCTTAGCTTTATCGATGTCTCTAAGATTCTCACGTACATGTATCTTTAACACGGGTCGTCATCCCACATATATCATCCCACACAGGCACATGGCATGATAGATGACATCTTTTGAGGCACAAGTGAGGGAATGCAAAATTTTATAGGTTCTTGTCCCATCTGCATCTTCAAATTGTTCCGTTTTGGTGAGATTGCTACAAGCTTTACAGAGTCCACAGGGATAGAAACCCTGTAGATCCTGTTTAAACCCCATTTTCTTTATCGTTCCTATGGGAGACCCAGACATTGGTTTGGGTGTATAGCTTCTGCCTCCGGAGGACACACAAAGTACTACACTCAAAAGTGTAGCTCCTCCCTCTGAGCTTATACACCCCCTGGAGAACCAGATCTAGCCAGTTTATCGCTTTGTGTCAGGAGGCATACATCCACACATGCATTCTCATCTGATTTTTCATTTTTGTAAAGAGTTTGAAGAAAAGCGGGTCCAAGCCTGGACCCCCGGCATGTCCCTTCTCACCCCACTGTGTCGGCGGTGCTGTTAAGGTTGATTCCAAGGCTGGAGCCTTACATGCCGTGCTCCTTCACCATCCCTTTGGGCTCTGGCTTGTAGTGGGAGCCAGCACGGTTCTCCATGCTTGGCAGGAAACCGGTCTCCATCCGCAGCCCTTCAGGATCCTGCTGGACCGGAGCACTCGCCCCCAGGGACTTGGAACCCTGCGTCTCAGCAAGCTAAGTACCTGAGATGTTTATATATGGGGGTCCCTTGTACTTTATTGTTGTGGGAGAGTGTGCTGAGTGATTTTTGTGACATTTCCGGCGGGTTCTCTGGCTGTCGCCTAAGAACAGCGCCGATGGTGCCTGCACGTCGGCCGCACCGCTCAAATTTAGGCCCCGGCTTCGCCGGAGGCCTACTTTCGGTTTCACTGCCCTCGCATGTCATTCATGCAGAGGGACAGTGCGGCTCCGCCCAGCGGCCGTTCTGCACAGGGGAGGGACACTCCTCACTGAGTATATGTCTCCTCCCCTGTAGGTCTCTATGGCCCTCCAGATCCCGCTCTCAGAGTGAGTCCCGCCCCCTCTCTTCGCTCCGGCGCCATTTTCTCAGCGTTCTTCCCTGCGATCAGTGCTGGCTGCAGCATCCCTGCTGAGGTGTTTGGGGGTCCGGGCTTTGGGATCTGAAGGGCACACAAACCGCTCCAGCGGTCTGGTAAGCCACAACCTCCGGTTGTGGACCTTCTGTATATACTCTCTGGGGGTCATTCTCTGGCAGAGCCCCCACTCCAGCAGCATGTCTCACACAAGGAGCAAGGCTCCAAAGCTGTATTCAGTATGCACTGCATGTAAGCTCCTACTGCCTGAACCGAGCACCTATCCACATTGTGATGCCTGCTCTAACCTGACGATGCCTCAGCCTGGAATCGCCCCCCCAGTGGTCTCTCAGGCTGCTCCGGTCCCTGTGGCTGAACCCCCGGCTTGGGTAGAATCCTTTTCTAGGTCTATCTCCCAGTCTTTTGCCGACTCCATGGGACAACTGTCCAGGACTTTGCTGAACATACATCAGCCCCCTTCACAGGGTGCCTCTGCTGCTAGGGCTCTCTCAGCGGAGCTCACAGAGGATTCATCATAAGGTCCCAGACCCCGTCCTCCTAAGCGGAGACGCAGGGTTCCCTCTCCTTCCTCGTCCCGCGGCTCTGATTCAGGAGCTGACTCGCAGGACGAGGAGGATGCCTTTACAGGGGGCTCGGAGGCTAACTCCATGTGCCCCATTGATCTGTCCGAAAGTGACTCAGATGTTAGTGATTTGATTGCGTCCATTAATTCTGTACTGGATCTCAATCCGCCAGTATCAGAGGAGCAACCCTCTCTGGCAGAAAAGCACCAGTTTACCTCGCCTAAGAGGACAAAGAGTGTGTTCTTTAACCACTCCAGTTTTCAGGCCGCTGTGTCCAAGCCTAGGGCCTGTCCTGACAAACGCTTCCCAAAGCGTGGTTCTGATGACCGGTTTCCATTTCCACCTGAGGTGGTCAAGGAGTGGGCTCATTCCCCAAAATTAGACCCTCCGGTGTCTAGGCTATCAGCCCGGACCGTTGTGTCAGTGGCTGATGGCACCTCTCTTAAGGATTCCACTGACCGCCAGGTCGACCTTCTGGCCAAATCTGTATATGAGGCGGCAGGGGCCTCGTTCTCCCCAACTTTTGCAGCAGTGTGGGCTCTCAAAGCCATCTCTGCTTCTCTAGAGGAGATGCATTCCCTCGCCAGGGAATCTATGCCTGAAATGGTTACCTTAACTTCCCAAGCTTCAGCTTTTTCATCCTATGCCATGTCTGCCATGCTGGAAGCTTCTCACCGCACTGCGGTGGCTTCGGCTAATTCCCTCGCTATCCGCAGGATCCTGTGGCTTCGAAAGTGGAAGGCAGATGCTTCCTCGAAGAAGTTCCTTGCTGGACTCCCTTTTGCTGGGTCCAGGCTGTTCGGTGAACAGCTGGATGAAATTATTAAGGAAGCTACTGGCGGGAAGAGTACTTCCATGCCACAAACCAAACCCAGGAAACCTGTCCAGGGTAGGAATCAGTCGAGGTTTCGTTCCTTTCGTTCCTCCAACTGGTCGTCCTCTAAGCCCTCGGCCTCGTCCACTAACTCAGCCAAGGACCAGAAATCCAGCTGGCGCACAAAAGCGCGTCCACAGAAGACCGCAGGAGCTGCTGCCACTAAGGCAGCCTCCTCTTGACTATCTGTCCGCGCCAGCAACGTCCTTAGTCGGTGGCAGGCTCTCCCACTTTGGCGACGTATGGTTTCAACACGTCTCCGATCAGTGGGTGCGGGATATCATCTCCCACGGCTACAGGATAGAATTCTCTTCCAGCCCGCCAAACAGATTTTTTCTGTCAACTCCCCCCTGCTCCAAGGCCGCCGCCTTTTCACAGGCCGTGGCATCCTTGCAGGCCAACGGAGTAATTGTACCGGTTCCCGCCCGGGAACGGTTCAGAGGTTTCTACTCAAATCTCTTCCTAGTCCCCAAAAAGGACGGTTCCGTCCGGCCCATCCTGGATCTCAAGCTTCTCAACAAGCATGTTCAGGTGCGGCATTTTCGCATGGATTCTCTGCGGTCAGTCATTGCCTCAATGACCCAAGGGGATTTCCTGGCATCCATCGACATCAGAGATGCCTATCTACATGTGCCAATTGCAGTTTTACACCAGCGTTGGCTACGTTTTGCAATCGGAGAGGAACATTTCCAATTCGTGGCTCTCCCCTTCGGGTTAGCCACGGCCCCTCGGGTATTCACCAAGGTCATGGCAGTTGGCAGTGATTCCTTACCTGGACGACCTTCTAGTCAAGGCTTCATCCAGCGCAGACTGTCAGCGGAGTGTCTTGCTCACTCTCGCCACTCTAGCCCAATTCGGGTGGCTTGTCAATCTTCCCAAATCCACTCTGACTCCGACCTAGAGTCTCACGTACCTAGGGATGCAGTTCGAGACTTTGCCGGCACTTGTGAAGTTGCCCTTAGTCAAACAGCAGTCACTCCAGCTAGCGGTGTGCTCTCTGCTGAGGCCCCGCCGTTATACCCTCAGGCGTCTGATGCAGGTGCTGGGTCAGATGGTGGCGTCCATGGAGGCTGTTCCCTTTGCCCAGTTCCATCTGCGCCCCCTGCAGCTGGACATTCTCCGCTGTTGGGACAAGCGGCCTTCCTCCTTACACAGGTTAGTGGCTCTGTCGCCACAGACCAGGAGCTCTCTTCAGTGGTGGCTTCGGCCCCTCTCTCTGTCTCAGGGGCACTCCTTCCTGGTCCCGTCCTGGGTGATCCTCACCACGGATGCCAGTCTATCCGGCTGGGGAGCGGTATGTCTCCACCACCGAGCGCAGGGCACTTGGACTCCGTCCGAGTCAGCCCTCCCGATGAATGTGCTGGAAACCAGAGCTATGTTTCTATCTCTCCTAGCCTTTCACCACCTGTTGGCGGGCAAGCACATCCGAGTCCAGTCAGACAACACGATAGCTGTTGCCTACATCAATCACCAAGGCGGGACACGCAGCCGCCTGGCAATGTTGGAGGTTCAACACATCCTTCAATGGACGGAGGACTCCAAGTCCACCATATCCGCAGTCCACATCCCAGGCGTGGAAAACTGGGAAGCAGATTATCTCAGCCGTCAAACCGTGGACAGTGGCGAGTGGTCCCTGCATCCGGCAGTGTTTCAGTCAATCTGCCGCAAGTGGGGCACTCCGGAAGTGGACCTAATGGCATCCCGTCACAACAACAAGGTTCCGGTTTACGTGGCTCGCTCCCACGATCCTCAGGCCTTTGCAGCGGACGCTCTGGTTCAAGACTGGTCCCAGTTTCGTCTGTCCTACGTGTTTCCTCCTCTAGCCCTCTTGCCCAGAGTCCTGCGCAAGATCAGAATGGAGGGCCGTCGAGTCATCCTCATTGCCCCGGACTGGCCCAGGCGAGCTTGGTATCCGACCTGCTCCATCTGTCCGTAGAGGTGCCGTGGCATCTTCCGGACCGTCCAGACCTTCTCTCACAAGGTCCGTTTTTCCGCCAGAATTCTGCGGCTCTCAGATTGATGGTGTGACTCTTGAGTCCTGGATCTTGTCGACTTCTGGTATCCCCCCTGAAAGTCATCTCCACTATGACTCGGGCCCGTACGTCTTCCTCTGCCAAGATCTATCACAGGACTTGGAAGATTTTCCTGTCCTGGTGTCGCTCTTCCGGGCATTCTCCTTGGCCTTTTTCCTTGCCGACCCTTCTGTCTTTTCTACAGTCCGGTCTGCAACTTGGACTGTCCCTCAACTCTCTCAAGGAGCAAGTCTCAGCTTTGTCAGTTCTGCTCCAGCGGCGTATCGCCCGGCTGGCTCAGGTCCGCACCTTCATGCAAGGTGCGTCTCATATCATCCCGCCTTACCGGCAGCCCTTGGATCCCTGGGACCTCAATTTGGTTCTCACGGTTTTGCAGAAACCCCCCTTTGAGCCTCTTCTGGAGGTTTCTATGTTTCGTCTTTCACAGAAGGTGGTCTTTCTAGTGGCCATAACTTCCCTCAGGAGAGTCTCTGATTTAGCTGCGCTCTCTTCGGAGTCACCTTTTTTGGTTTTTCATCAAGACAAGGTGGTTCTCCGTCCAACTCCGGACTTTCTCCCTAAGGTGGTTTCTCCTTTCCACCTTAACCAGGACATTACCTTACCTTCCTTTTGTCCGACTCCTGTTCATCGCTTTAAAAAAGCGTTGCATACTCTGGATCTGGTGCGGGCGCTCCGGATCTATGTGCCTCGCACCGCTGCTCTTAGGCGGTGCACCTCTCTTTTTGTGCTAACCACAGGTCGGCGTAAGGGTCTCTCTGCTTCTAAGCCGACCGTAGCCCGTTGGATTAGGTCAACCATTTCGGATGCCTACCAGTGTTCTCAAGTGCCTCTCCCGCCGGTGATCAAGGCACACTCGACCAGAGCTGTCGGTGCCTCTTGGGCTTTCAGGCACCAGGCTACGGCTCAGCAAGTCTGTCAGGCTGCCACTTGGACTAGCCTGCATACCTTTTCAAAGCACTACCAAGTGCATGCTCATGCTTCGGCAGATGCGAGCTTGGGCAGACGCATCTTTCAGGCGGCTGTCGCCCACTTGTGAAGTTAGGCTCCGCCTACTTCTCAGTTTTTCTGTTTATTCCCACCCATGGACTGCTTTGAGACATCCCAATGTCTGGGTCTCCCATAGGAACGACAAAGAAAAAGAGAATTTTGTTTACTTACCGTAAATTCTTTTTCTTATAGTTCCGTATTGGGAGACCCAGCACCCTCCCTGTTGCCTGTTGGCAGTTTCTTGTTCCGCGTGTTATCACCGGCTGTTGTTGTAGACAGAGGCTCCGGTTGTTCCGGTTCTTGCTCTGTTTTTACTTGTGGGTGGCTATTCTCCTTCAGCTTTTGCACTAAACTGGCTAGATCTGGTTCTCCAGGGGGTGTATAAGCTCAGAGGGAGGAGCTACACTTTTGAGTGTAGTACTTTGTGTGTCCTCCGGAGGCAGAAGCTATACACCCAAACCAATGTCTGGGTCTCCCAATACGGAACTATAAGAAAAAGAATTTACGGTAAGTAAACAAAATTCTCTTTTTCTTCTTCAAAGGTTGATATTGACTGTGGATTAAATGATCTCTGAGATTAGGTGATGTTTTAGCTGTAATCTGTGGTCTTTTTGGAAGAATCCGCTTCAGAGTTCCATCAGTCAGGAGAATATTCCAATATTTGTTGGTGAAAGCCATACTAAAATTTCCACACTGTCACAGTCATCTCCCTGTGTTTGGAGACTAGTGACACCTTTAGAACTGAAGCCTCTCATCTCCATCTGGGACTCTTCATTTAAATGTTGTTTTGTTTCTCTTGACACTGAAACAGTTAATGTCAGTTTTGCTGCTAGCATGCTAGCAGCTTCCCAGCAGTGCAGGTCAGCTGCAGGTGCTCTGTAGCCATACCCCTTTGTATTTAAGTAGTAGGGTTTCCCAGCAATCTTTGCTGATTGTACAAAACTATTTCTATGCTACCTGTCTTGGTGGAAGGAGCTGCTGTGGATTCAACCTGAGATGTATCTTCTCCATTTCGGTTATTATTCCCCTCTTTGTCTCACCTACCTTTCTGTTGTATTAGTGCAGCAATAGGTCAAGTGTTCCTTACCTCCCACTCGCTAACCAGGACTATTTTTCAAGGCTTCAGGTTCCTGCTCGTCAACAGGTTTGGAGTCTGTATAGGGTCTGGCTAGGAGTGCAGGGCACAGCAGCAGGTAAAGACAGGAGGAGTCCCATCTACCCTTTCACTAGTACCAGGGCCCAGCATTGTATTCCCTGTATCCCCCTTGTTTATGGTGGTGTTGAGGTGTGTTTTATTTGTGCATCAGGCATTTGTTGGTCTGCACGCGCCTGCCACGTGTAATACTATGACACCCATCTTTCAGAAGACAATTTCTCAAGCTTTTGGGTATCTTGTCATACAGGTCAGCATTCTACATAATAGACTGAATTTTAAAACAAAAAAAAAACAAACAAAAAGGTAAGAATTGTAGTTTTATTTACATTCCTCCCCATTATTAGCTAATGAAATTTTCTTTAGTTATATCTACCCTAAAAAAATGCCACAGAGAAATACAACTAAATCCCCCCACCAAAAGAAGACATTTTACAACTTCATTGTCAAAAACTAAAAAAAGTTATGCTTCCATGAAGTCGACAATAAACAAGTGAAAAAATGCTTCGGCATAAAACTTGGAAAAATGGTACAGGATAAATTAAGCTTCTAAGTAATAATCCCTAAGAAGTTTTGGAAGTAAAACCTCTATGATACTACATAACAGATAATTGTGATAAATAAATGCTGGGCTAGAATTACATTTATAAATCTTTTGTCATCAAATCACATGGATGAAATAGATATCACTGCGTCATATGTTCTTATAGCAGGCAATTTGAGTGGTATCAAAATGGCAAATTTATGACAAATGGGAACATTTCATAATCTTCGCTGATGTAAAGGTCATGTTTAATGTCAGTGGGTGGAGACAAAGCCACATTCAAAGGTATAAATGCCATGTCTTCAAGGATAATCAAACCATTCTCAAGAAACCTTTGAATATTCCTTCTGAATAACCTCCATTGACCATCTTCCAGAATGAAGATTGCTGTTGCCTTCCTCTTGGTGGCTCTGAGCGGCCTCTTTGGTAAGTGATCTTCATAAAGAGCGTGGCTTTTTCTGGCATTACAATATTGGAGAATTGGTGTGAGCCACGCTTAGTGGAAATTTTGACCAGATAAGACCGGAATATGTACACATATTTTTAGCTTAAATAATGCAAAATAATACAGTTTATTGTATTCAGATTTTATATAAAACTAGAACTCATCTAAATATGTTTATCATGTGTTGTACAGATTCAGGAAATGCATTCCTCTCTGCTGGTGGAAAGAAAGGTAAGTAATGACTACAATAAAAAAAATCTTATTGCCGTTTACAAAGTAGAAGCCGGATTATCCAGCTTTACGTTATCCCATCATTTCTTTTGGATCTCTGGAACAGTAGCCTCATTCTCTATATTCAATCATTTTCCTTTAGACAAGTGTCCCCACTTTCCTAACATGGAGGAGGTAGAAGGAAAATACGATTGTATTTCACTATATCGCACAATATAGGAAGAACCTACCCATGGCCAACAACCTAATAAAAAATGATATTTGTTTTGGTGATCAGACAAAACAGCCTCGGCCTCCTTTCACCTACTCATGCACCATCCTCCGTGCTGCTGGGCTGTGAGAGGACATTTTCTTCCATGCCCTCTTCATGTATTTATCTGAAAGAGGCCTCTGATGGATGCCATACCGTGACATTCATAGTTCAGAGCCTCCAATGTGAAAAAAAATAAACATGTTTTTTTGCTGGACTTTAGGGAATGGAATAGCATAGTCTTCTGTGGTATTTTATACCATATTATAAGTGGTATACTGATGTATTTCAGCTAAACTGCTGCCTTCCTTTGACCTTCATCTGTCCCTATTGTCTTAGGGACACATTTACCATGAATGTAGAGAGCTCTCCTGGCAAACACTTCAAACATATATCACAAATATGCAGTAAACAGGGTCTTAGATATTATTCACCAACTGCGGTCATTAAGAAGAACCATGTAAACAGCAGGGAGTATGAGAGTATAAGCCAGTGCCTCTATACACTTTCTGTGATAAGCCTGTGATCACATGGCAGGGCTGAGGGCAATGTTCATGACATATATAACTGTCAATTAACTTATAGTGGACTGTCATTTTTCTGATGAGCCCTCTTTAAAATGAAAAAGTATTAATAATAGACACTATACATAACAAAACAAGTTATGCTCTGTAATTTATATTTTAATACCTTTTCTAAAGTTCCTCCTATCTGTTCCTCCTACTTCCAAGATGGCAATCACACTGGCATGGGGAGCTCAGTGGTAAGACTAAACCATGCCTTTCATGCCTTTCCTGTGCTGTAGGATAGTAAAATCAGAGAAAGTGTGGTTTAGGCTTACATATGAAATGCCCTCGCTGCTGTAGCGGCCATCTTGGAAGCAATATGAAAGAGAGACTGGTCTGAGAGGGAGCCACAACAGAGACAGAGGGCACTAACAAGGATGGCCATACATGAGAAATATATTACTTTTCAATCCCAAGGTGAAGGGTTGATATAAGGCACACATTTTTAGATGTTCACATATTTCAGACAGCACGATGGCTTGGTGGTCAGCATTACAGTCTTGCAGCATGGGGGTCCTGGGGTGATATCCCACCAAGGACAACATTTGCAAGTACTGTAGTTTGTTCTAACTCCTATTTGTGTGAGATTGCTCCTGGTTCTCCACTTTCCTCCCACAAAGACATACCGATAAGGAATTATGATTGGGAGCCCCAATAGTCATGATCCCAGCTGTAAAGTGCTGTGCAATTAACCCCTTCATGACCAGCCAATTTTGTGCTTTCCCGGGTTTTTTTCGCCATTCTTCTTCCGAGAGCCATAACTTTTTTTTATTAGTCAATATGGTCTTGTGAGGCCTTGCTTTTTTGCGGAACAAGCTGTACTTTTAATTGAAACCATGAGTTTTACTATATAGTGTACTTGAAAAACAACAAAAAAATTCCAAATGTGGAAAAATTGAAAAAAAAAAAAAAGTGCGATTGCACTATTGTTTTTGAGATATTTTATTCACTGTGTTGACTATATGGTAAAGATGATATGTCAATGTGATGACTGAGGTCGATGCAGGTTCTTAGATTCTTAGACACTGAACATTAATAGTTTACTTTTATCTAAGAGGTTAAAAAAAAATCAGAAGTTTGTTTGAAAAAGTGGCGTACGTATTGCGCCATTTTCCGTGACCCGTAGCGTTCACATTTTTCAGGATCTATGACTCAGTGATGGCTTAATTTTTGTGTCTCGAGCTGACGTTTTTAATGGTCCAATTTTTGCGCAGATGCTATGTGTTGATCGCCTGTTATTGCATTTTGCGCAAAATTTGTGGCAACCAAAAAAACTCAATTTTGGCATTTGGATTTTTTGCTGCTAAGACCGTGTAATTCAGTTGAAACGCGTCGCCAGTCACATTTTTTCCCTCCGTATAGGGGCTGTCTGTAAACTACCTCATATATTTCATGTACACATGGAATAAAACTATATGGAGATCTTATCTGGCATGTGCTTTCCTTCCTTTAATTTTCAATGGGGCAAAAGGGGGGTTATTTGAACTTTTATTTATTTATTTATTTTTTTAATTTTTCAAAACTTTTTTTAAACTTTTATTTATTTTACTTGTACTCCTAAGGAATTATAGGGCATTCTGATCACTCATTCATTTCTCCCGATTAGAGCAGTACCGCTCAGAAAAATGATCCTCTTTTGTGACAGCCAGTACTCAGCTGTTTCTCACAGTCATGTGAGCTACAGGAGTCATCACATGACCCCGTACGACCATGACAACCACCAGGTCCATGTGTGCACATGACTTCCGGTATTGGACTGTGAGTACAGATCTACCGCGATTGCTGTTAACATGGTGCTGTCAAATCTTGATAGCGCCATTTAAGAGGTTAACAGGTATGGGTGGATAGCGATTCCACTTGTGCCTGACAGGCACACATGTCAGCTGTACAAATCAGCTGACATGTGTGCTGATCACTGTAGGCTGCTTGCAGCAGCTCGTGGGGATTAACACTATGATTGCTAGGACATAATATTATTGCAGTCGTTAAGGGGTTAATAGACCTAAAAAAGTGAGTAAAATAAATAAAAAAACATATTCTTATATTAAAACAGAAAATATTTTTTTTGGTCCGGTCACCATAGGAATTCCTTTCTCTTTATCTAAGAATACATACTGTAAGGTCATACAATGGACAATATGTAACTATTTGCACATTTATGTATTCTAATCTTTTTTTTATTACATTTTCATTTACAGGGTCATCAAAAGGGCACATATTCCCAGTGGATTGTCTTAAAAAATTAATGGAGGTACGAATTTAAAAGCAAAATCTTTCTTTCTCACACATCCGGTGGATAGGTCAATAGTATTAGCTTGGTGGAGATCTGACATCTGCCCCTCACACTAATCTGCTGCTTCTGCAGCTTTTCAATGTAAAGTTTGTATTCTGATGAAAAATGTATTACGGTAATTTCAGAAGCCTCAATGGGGTATTCACACCACAGTAATGGCGTGTTATGGCTAACTGTATTGTTAGTTTATCATCCATGCAATTAGGAGTAGAAGCCCCTATGACCTTTTACTTTCAAAGGTCCAAAGAGTTGGGCCCACTAATAAGAAATTAATGGTATATCTTGCAGATACTATATCATATCACATTGTGGATAACTTCCTTTAATGTTAAAAGTATGCTAATTTTTCTACTAACCAACTTTATATCTTGTAGTTTGTACACTGTAAAATGTTTTAATATTATTCATTAGATACTAATTATCATTATTTTTATTAGGTTTCTGTACCACAATCCTTGGAAAAACTCCAAGAATTGCTTTGCATGTACATGCAAGGGAGGGTATGTGATTTACACTTCAACTGTTATATATTATGTAGAAATATTTTTATACATCTACAAGAAGCATCTAATAAACAGACATTTGACAAAAACACGTTAAAGAGTAGAAAACATAGGTGTCTCAGAAACACAATGTTAGTATAATTTTATAAGCTCATAAATAAGTATTTTTCCTATGGCTTCTATGGAGAAATCTCATTAATTTGGGTACATTCACAGGTTGTTATGAAAAAAAAAAATCAATGAAAGACAATGAGTAGAAAGTATCAAATCTAAACATAGAAAAAGTCCTTTAATGGAGAGATGATCCCATAAGACTTAGGGTCCCATCACACTTAGTGACGTTCCAGCAATCCCACCAGCGATCCGACCTGGCATGGATCGCTGGAGCTTTGCTACATGGTCACTGGTGAGCTGTCAATCAGGCAGAGACCAGCCACCAGCAACCCGTGTAATGACGCTGTGCTTGGCAGCCAGGGTACATATCGGATAACTCTGCAAAGCGCTATGCATAGTTACCCAATGTGTACCCTGGCTACGTGTGCAGGGAGCCGGCATCTGGCAGCCTGTAACTGGCTTACGCTGGTAACCATGGTACACATCGGGTAACTAAGCAAAGTGCTTTGCTTAGTTACCCGATGTTTACCATGATTACCAGCTTACAGGCTGCCAGATGGCGGCTCCCTGCACATTCAGATCATTGGTAAACATGCCGATGCATGCTGCACAGCAGGAGACCAACGAGCAAAAAATGGTTCTCATCATTTTGTAACATTCAGCGACCTCGCAGCAGGGGCCCGCTCGCTGCTGCTTGTCACACACAGAGATATCGCTGGTGAGGTCGCTGATACGTCACAAAACCTGTGACCTTTCAGTGATCTCGCTAGCGCTCTCGCTGTGTGTGACGGGGGCTTTAACCTTTATACAATCTTAGTTAAATTAGGGTATGTGCCCACGATCAGGACTCACTGTGTCCTGGATGCAGCGGGTCCTGACCTGCGCGTCTGTAAGGTGTCGATTCGTATTGAATTGATGATGCCCTACAATTTTTTAGTTCACTTTTTTTGTCTATCTCGTTCCATTTTCGAGATAAAAATTCTAACTCCGTTGTTTTCCACCAGGTGGCACTATAGGTGGATTCATTGCATAGCGGATGGCTACTTTACTATGCTTAGACACCACTTCTATGCCTATAGCTGCCGCCGTTCTCAGGTTAATGGCGGTGGACAGGATATGGGTGGACACACTGTATAGTTGAATCCTTTAAAATTATAAATCCCGTTATACCAATGGAAAAGTAAAACCTACAAATCAAACTTCTGTGTGGTGCAATAAATGGGATAAATATTTACATTAAATAAAAATAAATGTCATTTATAAGAATATGATTTGATATGATGAAGTAAAATCTATATTCTTATATTTATTTATATAATTTTTATCCAATGATGACTGTTTTTAAGAAAATATATTTTTTACTTTTTTGTAGAAAACTGAAAATGAGAAACTGTACAAGAAATTCTTATGTGAAGTGCACGACGCTCTGGTGATGTTTTAATATACCATTTAAAATAGATATAATTCTATAATATTAATATATATTTTTTCATAACAAGTTGAATGACATAAAATGATGTCACAACTCTTTGTTATACTTTTGCAGAAAACCGCTGGTTGTACCGTTGACCAAATCCTGAGCTTGCCCAAATTCCTGGTATTTCAGTTATATGCAATATCATAATAATTAATATTTCTAATTATTATATTAGTAGTAGTGGACGAAAATGTAATTAAATATTACTTCCAATCACTTTCACAATATTAGTGTAACTTTTTTTGGCTTTTTCTACATTTTAGGAAAAAGTTGGTGATGAAGTCGGAGAAGTAGCTAAGCAGCTTGGGCTTGAACTTTTTAATTTAGTGGTAAATGCTAATAATATGATTTTTGTTTAATGTTTGCATAATGAAGAAAATATATAGCAATAGCATACTTATCCAATTGTAAGATTGCTGGTGTAGGGCATGGAGGCGCATGCCTCTCATCACAGACCCTAGATTTATATGAATCAGGAGCGTCTGACTCCACCATGCCCACTCATTAAGACCGCAAGAAAATAGGCAATGTTGATGAATCCGGTTATAGTGTTTATCCCCTTCCTGACATTAGCCGTCCATTTATGCTACATGTCAGCTACTTGTGTATGGAGAAAACTCAATTCAAAGCAGGTGACAGCTTAAGGCCTCTTTCACATGTACGTGCCTTCGGTACGTGTTTGGTAGTTTTCTCACGTACCGGAGACACGTACACACATAGACCTATGTATTCCTATGGTTTTGGACGCATGTAAGTATTTGCGCACAGAACGTGTGTCCGTTCCGTGCTTACGTGTGTCCATGTGTTTCTCATGCCGACATGTCCGTTTTCTATCCGGCATCACGGATGTCACACGGAACTCAAACGTGTAAAACGTAATGCAAACGGACCACACGGATGTGTTCCATGTGACACGCACCGGAGAAAAGACATGTGTCTGTGAGAAAAAAACAAAACTTTACTCACCTTCTCCAGCCCTCCTGTCTCTGCCGCTGCTGTCACTTGCTGCTGACTGCCGCTCATATGCTCATTGCATATTCACTTCACTGCGGCCGGAAGCAGCAGCAGCGGGGAGTCGGCAGGACCGGAGACCGAAGATCAGCACCACTGACAGCAACGCCAGAGACAGGTGAGTAAAAAGCTCCCGTTCTCCGTGTGTTATCACGGATAACACACGGAGAACACACATAGCCCATAAACACAGCTCACGGAGGGCAAAACGCACCTCTGACACGTCCGTGAAAAACGTGCGTGGTTTTTCTCGGACATGTGAGAGAGGCCTTAAGGGTTGGTAACTAATGATTCAGATAGGTCACCGTTTATCATTCATCTGAGATGTGATCGCTTGATGCTTATGGCTTGTCAACGTACTTGAGGGCCTTTTGTCTACGTGATTGCCTTTGTTGAGCTCCAATTTTTGATGACCTTGCTTCCCAAAAGATATGGAATAATAAGCAATGAAAAATTTCTATGAATCCTAAAATGTTACGTATAAAAAATAGGCCAATAAATACGGCAACATAAACTACATTTCTTTGATTTTTGTTAATTTAAAAAAACAATAAAATTCCATATAAATATTAGATGTAATCTGCAATGTGTCACAGCAAGCCACAAATGTGGAATTGTTTTTTCTCTCCATTCCACACCCTAGAAAATATTTTCCCGCTCTTCAGTGTATTGTATAGTAAATTAAATAGCGGCATTTTAAATCTCTTAAACGACAAAGAGAAAAATAAAAGCAAAAAAAATAAAATTTAATTGGATTCCGCACAATAGGAATAAATCACCCATTCAATCCTTACAGAGGCCGTATGCACAGGCACACCACTGACCTGAGGGAACAGAACTTTTTTGATGGTCTATGCTTACTATACTTCCAGGTGGTGCTCTGTCTACATAATCTTAGAGCTCATGAAGAAAAAACAAAAAGCCAGCACCAAATGTGCACTGCGGCACTAAACATTCCAAACTGTACTTATTTTAAAAATTTTGAGATTTTTGGCAAAAAATTGCAATTTCTTGAGCTGCTTCGCCACGTCACGGCAAATCTCATTTGAAGCAGTCCTACACTAAAATATTTTTATAAAATGTGCCATACGGCCTCACATATGAATAGTAGAACTGCTCTTAGCAGCACTCACCTGGTCTATTTCAATCCCGTACCCATGACTAAGTCATGGCTGTGGGCGGGACAGGTCCAAGCAAATGCTGCGTGAAGTAAATAGCCTGTGGACAAAGCCTGATGACTTAATGTGAACAGTCACCAACCGCCAAAATCCAGACAGATGGAATACATCCCAAATTGGGGTGCATAGCAAGGTGGAGGTCAACCACCGACCAATTCAATGAAGAAAAAACAAAAAGCCAGCACCATATGTGCACTGCGGCACTAAACATTCCAAACTGTACTTATTTTAAAAATTTTGAGATTTTTGGCAAAAAATTGCAATTTCTTGAGCTGCTTCGCCACGTCACGGCAAATCTCATTTGAAGCAGTCCTACACTAAAATATTTTTATAAAATGTGCCATACGGCCTCACATATGAATAGTAGAACTGCTCTTAGCAGCACTCACCTGGTCTATTTCAATCCCGTACCCATGACTAAGTCATGGCTGTGGGCGGGACAGGTCCAAGCAAATGCTGCGTGAAGTAAATAGCCTGTGGACAAAGCCTGATGACTTAATGTGAACAGTCACCAACCGCCAAAATCCAGACAGATGGAATACATCCCAAATTGGGGTGCATAGCAAGGTGGAGGTCAACCACCGACCAATTCAATGAAGAAAAAACAAAAAGCCAGCACCAAATGTGCACTGCGGCACTAAACATTCCAAACTGTACTTATTTTAAAAATTTTGAGATTTTTGGCAAAAAATTGCAATTTCTTGAGCTGCTTCGCCACGTCACGGCAAATCTCATTTGAAGCAGTCCTACACTAAAATATTTTTATAAAATGTGCCATACGGCCTCACATATGAATAGTAGAACTGCTCTTAGCAGCACTCACCTGGTCTATTTCAATCCCGTACCCATGACTAAGTCATGGCTGTGGGCGGGACAGGTCCAAGCAAATGCTGCGTGAAGTAAATAGCCTGTGGACAAAGCCTGATGACTTAATGTGAACAGTCACCAACCGCCAAAATCCAGACAGATGGAATACATCCCAAATTGGGGTGCATAGCAAGGTGGAGGTCAACCACCGACCAATTCAATGAAGAAAAAACAAAAAGCCAGCTGGTGCTGGCTTTTTGTTTTTTCTGTATAATCTTAGAGCTCATGCATATAGGTAAATTTTATATTGTGACTGGTGATGAGGGTTTGCTGGGTTTGCCGGACTTTAGTTAAAAGTTCAGTTTGGGACCTGGACTTGACCCGGACATCACTCGGGACCGCAAACCCCATATAAGTCAATACGGACCTCAACTTCTGTGCTGTAAAATGGCTGCTAGTACGAGCTAGGGGCTGCAAAAGGAAGCAAAATATGGACAATTGATGGGAAGGGATATCTGGCCCTTCCTATCCTAAAATGTAGCAGCCCACAGCCACCCCTCAAGTGGCACATCCATTAGATATGCCAATTCTGGAGCTTTACCCGTCTCTTCCTAATTGCCCTGTGACAATTAGGGTAATACTGGTAGGGTTGATGTCAGCTATGAGTTGACAGCTGACATCAAACCCAGGGGTTAGTAATGGATAGACATCTATCAGACAACTCCATTAATAACTCAGCAAGTATAGAGTTAAAAAAGACACAGATATAGGGAAAAAAAAGTTTATGTGAATAAAAACTCCCTTCAATGCTCTCGTTTACCAATTTATTCCTTCAAAATAAATCATTAAAGTCCCAGATTAATACAAAGAGTAATGTCTGACGACGTCTATCGATTCCTATGGAGCTTTGTTCTGAGAATTTTCTTGGAGCACTGCTCTATAGGTCACTGTTGGTAAGTGGCAGCTCAGAATTTCTTACGAGTAAATTGAATAGTTTACCTGGATGGGTACAAAAGGGAAGACAAGTGCGGCACTGACCTAAGCGCAGTAAATGGTGAAAAAGCTTGGATAGAAATGAATTCAATGCTCACCTTTTTGAAGGTATAATTCGCCTTGAAAGTAGCTGTATTGAGGCACGGCAACTGGCCCCTCTTGGCTTGCAGCAATCCCTGGACACTACGAGAGGATCCTCCCTTGGATCCACATAGGCACCACGAATCAGAACCATAAGAAATCCAGGCTGTGTGTGATTGCGCTTCTGTAGGAGGCAAGAGCGGGGGGATCCTGTTTAAAAATTATTTATTGATGTCCACATAATCCACATACAACGCGTCTTGGCTAGCAAGCCTTCTTCAGGTATAATAATAATAAGGTATAATATAAACAATATAATAATAATAATAAGGTATAATATAAGCAATCACATAAAAACCATATAATGTCCCCTTATATAGAAAAGGTTCTTTTTTGAACAAATTAGCTGAAGGGTGTGGTGAAAGACTAATTGATAAACACACCCTGTATTTAGGCTGACAACAGAGAATGAGGCATAGATATCCTAAATCAATCTGCTTATCTTATCCAGAAACCAATCCAGTTACCACACAAGTATAATGATAGAATATATGACTGAAGACATCTTATAATGATAGAATATATGACTGAAGACATCTTAAAATGATAGAATATATAACTGAAGACATCTTATAATGATAGAATATATGACTGAAGACATCTTACCTGTAGTAAAAGTGGAGGTTAGAAATCTGTCGTTGTATTCTCCACTCTGCTTTTCACAACATATGGCGTCTTCCGACCCATATAATATATTATAATGTGTTATAGTAAATATTGTATTAGTTTCATAAAAAGCAGGTATTCACACTATTCTATAATTATGTATGATATCATGCGACTATTAATATTATCATCATTATAGTATATCACATAAATGTCTCAATCACATGCAGTAAATATAAAAAATATTTTTCTTGGCTTCCAGGAGGAACTAGGAGTGGCCGAGCCTGTGTACAAACTGGCATGTGAACTTTTGGTAAGTTATTATCAATGACATGAATATCTGTCCATTCTAAAATTATTGTACGTTTTAATTCTATATATTTATATATTTCTAGGGAGAAACACTTAAAACCTTGAGCAGTTCTCTGGTAAGTAAGACATTCATGTAAGATATTAATTTATGTTTTAACCCCTTCACGACCAAGGACGTACTGGTACGTCCCTGGCTGTATCGCGGGTTCACGCGGCGAGCCTGCAATAATCTCTGCACATGTCTGCTGATCTGATCAGCAGATATGTGAGACTTACAGATTCGGGTGAGATCCACCTGCACCTTTTAACCCCGTAGATCAGAGTTTGACAGCGCGATCTAATGCGCTTTGACGGGGAAGCTGAAGCATCACTCTGACCAGCAGAAGCAATCAGACAGTATAATCATAATGTACTAGTAAAATCAGTAAAAAAAAAAGTCAAAAGAAAAAGTTTTAATAAAATATTTAAAAAAAACCCAAAAACTAAAAAGTTAAAATTATCCCCCTTTGCCCCACTGAAAATAAAACAATAATATTAAAACCCCCACATATTTGGTATCGCCATGTTCAGAAATGCCCGATCTATCAAAATATAAAATCAGTTAATCTAATGGGTACACGGTGTAGTGAGAAAAAAATTACTAATGCCAAATTACGTTTTTTGTCACCGCAACATTGCATTAAAGTGCAATAATAGGATTAAAACATATCATATATGCAGATATGAGATAATTAAAAACGTCTGCTCAAGACACAAAAATAAGCTATTATTGAGCCTCAGATCCCAAAAAATGAGAACACTGCGGGTCTCGGAATATGGTGATGAAAGTGCTATTCTTTTTATTATATATAAACTTCTGAATTTTATTCCACCCCTGAGATAAAAGTAAAACTATACATGTTTGGTATCTCTGAACCTGTACTGACCTGGGGAATCATAATCCAGGTCAGTCTTTCAAAACAGTGGACTCTGTAAATAATAAAAAACAAAAAAGAATTGCACTTTTTTTGCAATTTCAAAGCACTTGGAATTTTTTTCCTGTTTTCCAGTACAATATGGGCCAGAATGAATGGAGTCATTCAAAAGTACATGTCCCTCAAAAAACAAGCCCACATATAGCTATATTAATAGAAAAGTAAAAAAGTTATGGCTCTTGGAAGAAGGGGAGGAAAAAATGAAAACGGAAAATCGCCTGGGGTGAAGGGGTTAAGAAAAAGTGCAAAGTATCTACAAAATTTGCATTCATCATATGTTCTATGGACCTGTCATTTTTTCCAGCAACTTAGTACATTTATATTTATATCTATCTTAACCAAATTTCTACTAATTAGGGTTCTACCGTAGTCCCGCCGTATTAGAAGATCTGATATAGCGGGTGTCTGGTCAATCACATAACCCTACATACTCTGCTGACTTACCCTAAGTGTAATTAACCAGAGCCTTCACTGAAGCTCAAGCATTTAGACATAGATCGACTTGAGCCAGCTTTTGCAAAAGTTACTGAAAAGTTACAAAAAATGATAATAAAAGCTATATATGTAGACTTAAACTTACTATTCACAATGAAAATGTAGTATTAATACAGATTCAATTCTAGAAATGGCAAACAATATTCAAACAATATTCCCTGATATCTGATGATTCAGTGGTTATCAGCAGTATATCACAGCTGACACACTTCTATAAAGGCCACAATTGGTGCTGGCACCCATTATGGTCATTTAACCCTCTAGACACTGATAGAAGTAGCTAGATGGTTAACAGAGGGAGAGGTCTCCCTTTTTCACCCAACTGGGGTGCCTGTGTTTGCTACTGCATCCCAAGGCCAAGCCAATGCTTGGAGTCAGCCAGCTATGATGGCCTGTTAGGCCCTGCCATAAGAAGGGTCTAACAGGTATCAGTCAGTGGAAAACTGGCAGATCTGATGCAGTGCAGTACATTACTATTGCACTTATTCTGTCTCCTAAAAATCAGAATACTTCTAGAGTCACAGTTATCCTATGTCCTATTCTGATCCTTTATGTCAGGTTTTCCATCTAAATCCACAAAAATTGTGATTTAGACAAAATTACTGATAAAACTATTGGCTACAATGAGGCAAATGGAGTCATTTTGGATTCTGCCTGGACTCTGAGCCAGGAGTATCCTATATTTTTAGGTGGACAAACAAAATATTGGGACCCAAAGTTACCATTGTAAACACAATTTACCCAAAGGGCAACTAGAGTTAGCCTAACTAAAGATTAATAAAGCGTAACTTTTATTCCCAAATATAAATAGAACAGCGGCAAACAGAACAACCTAATACGTGTAGTAAGTCATGTATCCGGCCACAGACCAGATACTATAAGCAAGTGGACAAGCGTCCTACAATATTGTCAGATTGTAGTAATATGAAGAAGGAAAAACAGGGCACTGCTTCAATGGAAACATCTAGTTAAAACACTGGCCACTGAACACAGAGAGCACTCAATGTGCTGAGAAGCTCTGTGTATTAATGCAGGACTTCCAGGGAGGACTGTGTAAAGTTACAGCTATGGGGTGCTTATTCAAAAGGGATCAGGAGACGACACTTCAATATAAAAAGAAAAAGAACCAGCACTCACCGATAGTTGCTGTGTAACACTCTGGTTTATTTCAAATCTGGAGGGCACATGCTACGGCGTTACAGGGAGGGAAAGGCGATGGCCAGCACACATAGACGACGGCCGTTTCGCCCCTAAGGGTGGGGCTTCGACGGGTCTTTCAACAAAGTGACCTCACTAGCAGGTTTATAAAAAAGCAGCAACCAGCTCCAATCATAGTGCAAGTGAGTTAAAATCAATTAAAACAAAAAGTCCACATGGACTGAATATCACTCTATGGAAAGCAATGACTGGCATACTTTAATTTATTCAATTATTATGTATATAAAAGGTGATTATTTTAATCACCTAAAAAAACAACTAGGTCATTTTTTTCATTAAAACCTAGTGCTCCCATTGCGTTATGTCTAATAATATATTCAGCTTCTTTTTGCAACAGGAGTTTATGGGTATCACCTCCTCTAGGTGATGGTTCCACTACCTCTAATCCAGCAAATGTCAGAACATTACAATTTGCCTCATGTGAGTTTTTTATATGCTGGATCATTTTAGTGGCACCCACTCCTGTGGATATAGAATTTCGGTGTTCACGAAAACGCACAAAAAGCGATGTAATCGTCTTCCCGATATACTAAAAGCCACAAGGGCAGAAGATGATATAAATGACCATTTTAGTCGTGCATGTAATGAGATGTTTCGTCGTGTGCCAGGCATTACCTATTTTGAGAGATTTTCCAGTGAGATGAAAATGGCAAAAAGAACAGTTGCCACACTTGTGATTACCCACAGGTCCAAGATGATGCAGCCAGGTGGAGGTTGGTGTGTAGCGTTTTTTTACTAACATATCTCCAATATTTTTACTGCGTCTGTATGTTATTAGCGGTCTATTTTTGGCTATGTCAGTTAAATCTTTTTCTTTTTCTATTAAATGCCAGTTCTTATTAATTATGGACCTGATAATTTTGTCCATGGGACTAAATTTAAAATTAAACATCAGACGTTTTTCTAGAGTATTTTTGCAATTATTATTGGCTTTTATTTTTCTACGCGATTTTTCGTTTTTTTCTTCTGCTACCTTTTTTATAGCTCGTTCCTGCGCTGCAATAATCTCGGTCTGTGGATAAACACGTTCTAGGAATCTTTTCTGCAGATCCAGAATTTGTTCATTCAGTTTCTCAGCATTATTAGTAATTCTACAGACACGTAAAAACTGGCTGTATGGGATGGATTTTAGGACATGTCTCGGGTGGGCACTCCTGTGATGCAAAAGATTGCTCACCGCTATGGGTTTCCTGAAAATTTCTCGTGTAATTTGACCCTCATTTATTGCTAGCTTGACATCTAAGAATTCAATTTCTTTTTCCCCAAATTGATGGGTAAATAACATATTGTATTCGTTTATGTTTAAATGTTGAACAAATGATCTTGCATCACTCTCCTCTCCATCCCATACAATCAGGACATCGTCCACAAAACGTAGATACAGTTTTATGTGTTTGATGAAAGGATTGTTTAGATCATATATCATGGCTTCCTCCACTGTGGCTAGGTATAAATTTGCAAACGTGCAAGCCACAGGTGTCCCCATCGCCACTCCACTGTGTTGCACAAACCAATCATTGCCGAAATTAAAAGCATTGTGTGTGAGGACAAACAACAATGCTTCCTCTATGAATTTAATTTGTTCTGAGGCTTCTCCTATTTTTTTAAGTCTATGTACAATAACCTCCACTCCTTGTTGTTGTGGTATACGTGTATATAGACTTTCGATGTCTAAAGACAACAACAAGGAGTGGAGGTTATTGTACATAGACTATACATACAGAACATACAGAACATACAGACGCAGTAAAAATATTGGAGATATGTTAGTAAAAAAACGCTACACACCAACCTCCACCTGGCTACATCATCTTGGACCTGTGGGTAATCACAAGTGTGGCAACTGTTCTTTTTGCCATTTTCATCTCACTGGAAAATCTCTCAAAATAGGTAATGCCTGGCACACGACGAAACATCTCATTACATGCAGAACGAAAATGGTCATTTATATCATCTTCTGCCCTTGTGGCTTTTATTATATCGGGAAGACGATTACATTGCTTTTTGTGCGTTTTCGTGAACACCGAAATTCTATATCCACAGGAGTGGGTGCCACTAAAATGATCCAGCATATAAAAAACTCACATGAGGCAAATTGTAATGTTCTGACATTTGCTGGATTAGAGGTAGTGGAACCATCACCTAGAGGAGGTGATACCCATAAACTCCTGTTGCAAAAAGAAGCTGAATATATTATTAGACATAACGCAATGGGAGCACTAGGTTTTAATGAAAAAAATGACCTAGTTGTTTTTTTAGGTGATTAAAATAATCACCTTTTATATACATAATAATTGAATAAATTAAAGTATGCCAGTCATTGCTTTCCATAGAGTGATATTCAGTCCATGTGGACTTTTTGTTTTAATTGATTTTAACTCACTTGCACTATGATTGGAGCTGGTTGCTGCTTTTTTATAAACCTGCTAGCGAGGTCACTTTGTTGAAAGACCCGTCGAAGCCCCACCCTTAGGGGCGAAACGGCCGTCGTCTGTGTGTGCTGACCATCGCCTTTCCCTCCCTGTAACGCCATAGCATGTGCCCTCCAGATTTGAAATAAACCAGAGTGTTACACAGCAACTATCGGTGAGTGCTGGTTCTTTTTCTTTTTATATTGAAATATTGTCAGATTGGTTTTGCCCTACTCTGCCTATAAAAAGCTAATAGCCTCACCAACATGTTTCACCATGTCTGGCTTCATCAAGGGGCTGAGGCTATATGGCCATGTCATGGCCTCAGCCCCCTGATGAAACCAGACATGGTGAATCATGTTGGTGAGGCTATTAGCTTGTTATAGGCAGAGTAGGGCAATACCAATCTGATAATATTGTAGGACGCTTGTCCACTTGCTTATAGTATCTGGTCTGCGGCCGGATACATGATTTAGTACACATATTAGGTTGGTCTATTTGCTGCTATTTTAGATTGATCTGCTCTATTTATATTTGGGAATAAAAGTTACGTTTTATTAATCTTCAGTTAGGATACCTCTAGTTGCCCTTTGGGCAAATTATGTTTGCATTAATAACCCTATGCTGATTAAGGGTATAGATTGAGGTTTCAGTGTTTGTCCAAAGTTACCATTAACACAAAGTGGAATGTGTCAAGAAAAAACATTCTCAGAATCGCTGGAAAAGATGAATATTTTCTAAAGATTTTGGCAAGACTTGATATGTCAGATTTGAAAAATGGGACAAAACTGACTCTGTCTCTAAGAGGTTAATGTTATATCTCAGTTGCTATTCACATCAATCAAAAATCTGATGAAAGGATGGGAGAATCGTGTAGACTGGAATATAAGAAATACTGCTAAAAATGGATTATTTTATTTTATAATTCAACTCTTATCCGATTCATCTTACATTATGCATTGTCTTATGTTGTAAGGGTGTGTTGAATCTTAACGTGGGAGGTGGAGTCTTGAAAGGCGACCGATGCTAGGATAAAGAAAAAGTCATGTGAGTATAATATCTTGCTCATGTTTTGTCAGATAAAACATGAGAATAGGACGTGGGCAATATTTCTATCAATGTTTATGTATTGGATAGATGGTATAGGACATGTTAGAACATTTTTGCACAGTCCATGGCATAGAAAACTATTTTTTGTTTTTTTCTATTTTCTCTATAAAAAAAATATAAAAAAGTCTATAAATTACATGTAATATAAAATGGTATTGATTAAAACTAAAAGCCATTGTGCATGAAGTATACCATCATACAACCATATGACACTGAGAAAATGGTATAGGGTTTAGAATATGGCAACACAATTAAAAAGTTAACAAAAAGAGGATAATTTAGCACTACTGTTATTTACAATCAAATTAATGCAGTAACATGTGGTGATCAATATCATTGTTTAAGTTTTGAGTCAGGTATAACATAGCCACACGTGGTGCTCAACTGGCGACCAGCAATATTAAAGATAGGAACAGAGGAAAGTTTCTGGCACTCACCTTATAGCTAAAAAATTATTCCTTTATTGCATACCAGGTGGAGGGAACAGACAGAAAAAAGTGCGATGTCCGATTCACTCTGCCAAGCTCTTCATCCACGCTCCTGCAAGAAGCACTTGGCAGTGTGATATGGCCATCACTCTTTTTTCTGTTTGTCTCTATTCTTCACCCAGTATGTAATAAATGAATATTTTTTTTTTAACCACGGGATGATTTCCACAATTTTTTCTCTGTTCCAATTTTTTTCTAAACAAAGCAAACCCTGTAAGTTGATCCGAAATTCCCCAAATAGTCCTTAAAGGAATATCTAACATATGGCTGCAGGATTTTAATTACCCCCCAAAAAGAAAAATGCTGCGGGAAGCTTTTGGTTCAAAATTCTACTATTTAAGGTGATATAAAGACACATAGGCCATTTATGAAATATATAAAATATTTATTTTATTAATAATTATTGACAATATTACTACCGTATTTTTCGGACTATAAGACGCACTTTTTTCCCCCCAAATGTTGGGGGAGAGGTGGGGGGTGCGTCTTATGGTCTGAATATAGGGCTACGGCCGGGAAAGAGGGTGCTGCAGGGGAGAGGGTCATCGGCGGCACGTGCAGGCTGTAGCAGCGCCTGCTGTGACCACGTGGGCCCGCTCATTACATATGCACGCCCATCCTCCCGCCCATCATCCCTCAGCACTGAAGCTGGCGATGACAGGTGGGCAGGATGATGGGTGGGGGGTGCGCGCATAATTGACAGCCGGCCGTGATCATCCCTGGAAACTACAGCCTGGAGTGATCATGTGCGGCTGTATTCACTGCCCCCCCCCCGCGCATCATCATCAGCGCGGGGAACAGTGAATAAGTACGGTACACTCACCGGCCACTTCCGTGCAGCACCGCGAGGCCTCCAGTCTTCCGGTTAGATGATCTGTGTAAAAAGCAGTGAGCACAGCGATGATGTCATCGCTGTGCACGCCGCTAGTCACGCAGGTCAGCTGACCGGCAAACTGGAGGAGATTGCGATGCTGTAGGGAAGTGCCGGTGACGCCTCCACAGATCAGCGGCACTGCTGCCACCACAGACGAGGGAGGAGCAATGCTGCATGGAGCAAAAAAAAGGTGAGTATAAACGTTTATTTTTTTGTGTGATACAGGATATATAGCAGGTTGGGGCTATATAGTAGATGGATGGCAGTATATAGCAGGATGGATGGCAGTATATAGCAGGTTGGGGATATATAGCAGGATGGATGGCAGTATATAGCAGGTTGGGGGTATATAGCAGGATGGATGGCAGTATATAGCAGGTTGGGGGTATATAGCAGGATGGATGGCAGTATATAGCAGGATGATAGATAGATAGATAGATAGATAGATACAAGGGAGGAGGATTATTACCAGGCTGGGGTACCTTAGTAGAGAATTTGGGGACATTACCCCATAACAGTGTCAGCAGCAGATCCTCGCCCCAAAACAGTGTGTCATGACCACATTTTTTGCTTAAAATTTTATTTTCCTATTTTCCTCCTCTAAAACCAGGGTGCATCTTATGGTCCGGTGCGTTTTATAGTCCGAAAAATACGGTAGTTAATGTAAGAAGTTATAATGGTAGTTACTGTACAGTGACTATTTCCCAGAATTTGGGTTAATATTAATATAATATTTCATATTTCTCTGTATGTTTTATCAATATACCTTTTATAAATGTATAAAATATAATTCAGAATTTTGTTAGATTAATAGCATTCTTCATATTAACACTCAATAATTCTCAAATTATCTTTCTTCTTAGATTCCAGATTTCACCTAAAAATTGAAATTCAATCAAAAAGTCAAATTATATTACTAATGAAGAAAAAGAAATAATTGATTGTGATCCTAATAAATTCAGCAAGCATTATATAGTGTCCGACTCCTTCTTTGTATCTATATATTATTTCTACTTGGTCGACATGTAATTCTACACAAAACATAAGATTTGTATTCAATGAAAAAAAAAGCTTCTGCAAGTTCACCTGAAACAAGAGATAAGACCCTAAAACATTAAACTACAATTGGCTGAACCTACTGATATCGGCCAATAGTCTAATGTGTATGGAATTGGATTCTGTTCGAATTTTACAAAAACTTGCAGATTTTTTGTGATTTGTTTCTGTGCACATTTAACAAAATGGTAAAAAGATTAAAAAAAATTACATATAATCACCTCCCCATTTAGCTCTTCAACACTGTAGCTACATTGTCCGGGATATGCAGTTGTGTAAGATTTTATTTTTTCCACGCTGATCCAATGTTTTTATGAATATCATCTTGGGGTAGAAAAATTGTTTTTAGCTACTGTTATTTTTTTGTGTTGTTATACTAGCCTCAGAAGTTGCTGTATTGTAGTTATGACTTTATTTTCTTAGTACAGAATTTATTGATCTGATTAATTTATTTTATATTTTAATCAGACTTTTACGAACATAGTAATATAAAATATTAACATTTTTATATTCCTTATTTTTTTAATGGAGGGAAAAGGGGAAGATTTGAACTTTTTTTTATTTTCAAATTTTTTATTTTTTATTTTCAAAGAATTTTAGTCCCCTTAGGGAACTCGAATCTGCTATTGTTAGATTGCTTTTGCTATGTACAGCATTGCTACAGCTTTGCTGTATATAGCAAAATAATATTCAGAACGTCAGCCACAGGCTGGAATTCAGAGGATTACATTTACAATAATTAAGGTGGTCTTCAGCAGACCCTCTGCTGTCGTGGTAACCCGTTGGCGCAACGTTATGAAGTCACGGGTACACTGATAGGCGCATTGAATAACATGCACATCTGCTGCTGTCAGAGAATGACAGCAGCAATCAAAGTCAAGGAGCCGGCATTTGACATACCGGTGAATCATATGTCCATAAGGGGCTAAAAATAAAAAAATGTCAAGACATCGGACATTCTCCTACAAAGAATCACTTTATTGGTTACTGGACACAAAAGGTAAAAAGTACATGCAGCATTATTGGTACACAGTACCTTTCAAGCTATAAATGAATTAAGGGTGTACATAGGAGCACACAGTATATGGAGACACAGTGCTATATATATAATGGAACAGCAGTTGATCAATCCTCAAAAATCCTCCCATATGTCCAAACTCTGTTACCATTGAAGCACTACACATAGATTAAAATCAAATGAGAACAGGAGTTAAACAAGAGTTTAAACATAAATAAACTGACATCCGGAATTACTGTTGAATCAAAGATAATCCTTAAATAATGCAACTACAGCAATATATCATCAATACTTTACATATACAATGGCATGCAAAAGTTTGGGAACCCCTGGTCAAAACTACTGTTACTGTGAACAGTCAAGACATTAGGGAAGATTTAACAGACTTTGGAGTTTTGGTACATTGTTCTACTGTTCAGAGATATCTGCACAAGTATGGCTTTCATGGAAGAGTCATCTGAAGAAAACCTCTCTTGCATCCTCACCATAAAGTTCAGCTTCAGAAGTAATTAAAAAAATATTTAAACAAGCCTGATGCATTTTGGAAACCAGTCGAAGAGGTTAAAATATAACTCTTCTGCCACAATGATCACAGGTATGTGTGGAGAAAAAGGGCACAGAATTTCAGGAAAAGAACATCTCACCAACCATTAAGCATGAGGGTGGAGCAATCATGCTTTGGGGTTGTGTTGCAGCTAATGGCACAGGTAACAGACACAAGCTGAAGGTTTCACCAAGGTCTTCACAGTTCCCTGATCTAGTGAAGATCATTGAAAATCTATGGCTAGACCTAAAAAGAGCCATGCATGAAAGACGACCCAGGAATCTCACAGAGGTGGAAGAGTTTTCCAAGTAAGAATGGATAAAAATCTCTCAAGCGATAATTGAAAGACTCTTGGATGGTTACGATAAGCATTTACAAGCTGTAATAATTGCCAAATGTGGTGCTACTAGGTACACATGTGGTTAAAATTGTTGGTACGCCTCATTTAATGAAAGAAAAACCCATAATAATCACTGAAATAACTTGAATCTGACAAAAGTAATAATAAATTAAAAATCTCTGAAAATGAACAAATGAAAGTCAGACATTGCTTTTCTGCTTCCACAGAATGTTTTAAAAAATAAAACTCATGAAGTAGGCTTGGACAGAAACGATGGTACCCTTAACTTAATATTTGGTTGCACAACCTTTTGAGGCAATCACTGCAATCTAACGATTCCTGTAACTGTCATGAGACTTCTGCACCTCCCAACAGGTATTTTGGCCCACACCTCAAGAGCAAACTGCTCCAGTTGTATCCTGTTTAAAGGTTGCCTTTTCCAGATGGCATGTTTCAGCTCTTTCCAAAGATGCTCAATAGGATTTAGGTCAGGGCTCATAGAAGGCTACTTCAGAATAGTCCAATATTTTCCTCTTAGCCATTATTGTGTGTTTTGGATCATTATCCTGTTGCAAGACTCAAGACCTGTGACTGAGACCAAGCTTTCTGACACTGGGCAGCACATTTCTTTCTAAAATCCCTTGATAGTCTTGAAATTTCTTTGTACCCTGCACAGATTCAATACACCCTGTGCTAGATACAGCAAAGCTACCCCAGAACGGTACTGAGCCTCCTCCATGTTTTACAGTAGGGACAGTGTTCTTTTCTTGATATGCTTCATTTGTATACTGTCTTTATTTATAACAGGGTATAGGGAAAGAGGAAACATAAAATGAGGTGTAGCAAGCATTGAAATTACTTATTTTACAATTTTTGTCATTTTTTTTTAACAAACAATAGGCTTTAGATATAATTTGAAAGGCAAAATTTAAAAAAAAAAATATATATACAACTCCAGGATTCCTAGCTACTATTACTATGCCAAAGAAACATACTGCAAATATAAGGCACATTTTGCAAGCAGTAAGAAAATTCAAACAACTAATATATGTAGAAAAAACAAAAAACAAGAGAATAACATCAAAGGTTGTATATCTTAAGGGTTGGGTTAAATTTAAGAGACCACAGATACCACCTCTCAGCATATCTAGAAAAGTTACCTTCCTTCAGGGCTATGTTGTACTCATAGATGTTGTGTAAGGAAACCCTATCTATAACTTCTTGTATTGAGGGGACATCTATTTCCTTCCATTTGGACGCTAGTAAAGATTTAATGACCAAAAGAATATGGCAAGTAATTTGTCTACACCGCTTTTTCAACTCCTCCAAACCAATAGATAGGAGAACTAGCTCAGAGGTCAAATGAATTCTAACCGAGGTCACCGTTTATATAAGATGTTCTGTGTCTTTCCATAGGGTACCCAACAAAGGACAACTCCAAAAAATATGGAAAAAAGAGCCAGTACAACCCCTCCAACAAAGACTTGAATTAGAGGATGAGATGACATTCAGTCTCTGAGGTGTATAATACCATCTACTAAGTAATTTATAGTGTGTTTCCTGCAAATTAGCACAAGCACAATTCAAATATGTGTGTTTTAAGGAAGTTTGCCATCGTTTAAGCGAGATTGAGCAAACCAGATCTCTTTCCCAAGATTTCATATACTGTAATTTAGTCAATTGGAGATCATCATTGAATATTCTGTAAATGTTACTAGTTTTCCAGAACATCTCATTAGTCGGATTGTGCAAAAGAACATTCAGTAATCTCGGAATCTTGAAGGCAGAAGTTGTTGTATCTGCCAAGAATTCACTTATCCTAACCCAATTAATCTTTTCTGTATCAAGCAGATGGTATACCTCAGCAAGAGCCTCAAATCCTAAAAGAGAATTATTTCTTAATAAATTACACATGTTTAAAATGCCCTTCTTTTTCCAACCATCTAGTTTAATACGTGGGATTAATAATTCTAATAAATCTAATGAGACCTCTCTAATCTTGCTGAGGGGTGCGCCCTGGCGTAATAAAATATTTTGGAGTAATCTCCACGCTCTGCCTTGGTAGTCGGATTAGCCACTAAACGTTTGTTTCTTTTTATTAAATATGACAAGATCACATCCCGTTTATGACGATTATAGCACAGGCCTTTCTCAATGTACATCCAACTATTGTTGAAATGATCCAGTAATGTGTTTAAGAGCATGATTAAGACTCACGTCGAAACGCGTAGCTTTGTGGGGTCTGCATAACTTTTATGCCATATCTTGCTGACCGCTTGTAAACCCCTTTTTTTATGGATTGACTAATAAAGATGAATTTTTATATGACAAGTTGGACTGCGCTGGAAATTTTTCTTTCCTAGTAATGTGTTTTGGGTTTGCTTAACCAAATTCGTCAAATAATAGGCTTGGATATTAGGCAAGCCAATACCTTCATTTTTCTTATGCTTAAATAAGGTAAGTTTACAGGTTCTGGGAACCTTCCCCTGCCAAACAAAAGATGAGATCTGTGCTTGATATGCTTCATTTGTCCGTCTGTGAACATAAAGCTGATGTGCCTTGCCAAAAAGTTCTATTTTTGTCTCATGTGTCCATAGGACATTCTCACAGAACCTTTGTGGCTTGTCAACATGTAGTTTGGCAAATTCCAGTCTGGCTTTTTTATGTTTTTTTTTCAACAATGGTGTCCTTTTTGGTCATCTCCCATGAAGTCCATCACTTTTGCTCAAATAACGACGGATGGTAAGATCTGACACTAATATACCTTGAGCTTGAAGTTCACCTTTAATCTCTTTAGTAGAGTTGAGCGCGGTTCGTGGTTCGTGGTTCTCCAGTTCTAGGCTCGAGTGATTTTGGGGCATGTTCTAGATCGAACTAGAACTCGAGCTTTTTGCAAAAGCTCGATAGTTCTAGAAACGTTCGAGAACGGTTCTAGCAGCCAAAAAACAGCTAAATCATAGCTTGGTTTCTGCTGTAATAGTGTAAGTCACTCTGTGAATCAAACTATTATCACATTTCAGTGTATAGTGTGCGTGAACAGCGCCTTCAGATCACTGCTGTTTCTATAATGGCGATCGCCATTTTTTTTTTTTTTTCTTGTCTTCCTTCCCTAAGCGCGCGCGTCTTGTGGGGCGGGCCAGCATGTCAGCCAATCACAGACACACACACAGCTAAGTGGACTTTGAGCCAGAGAAGCAACGGCATGTGTGATAGGATCTGCATGTCACATGTCCCTGCATTATAAAACCGGACATTTTCTTCACGGACGCCATTATCTGCCTTCTGCGTCTTTGGTGTCAGACATCAGTGTCGCAGCTCCGTCCTCCTGAGTCCTATAGCCGATACAGCTGTATGCGCTGCATACACAGCGTTAGACAGCATAGGGAGAGCACTTTATAGCAGTCCTTTTAAGGGCTCAAACCGGCAGGGTCAGAGTTAAGGTGACAGGTCCTGAAAACAGCGCCAGCGTCTGTGCAGCCAAGGTCAGGGATTTCCTCCCTGCATTTCACCATTAGGAGGGAATAGAAAGGCAGGCTTCCATTCCTCTACCCAGAGCACCACAATCCTGCCACTGTACCCTCTTGTCCTCTGCACACTCCAACTGATAACTAAGCCATTATACTAGCAAACACTCAGTGTACCTAGTGGCATCCTATACGTGGCTATTGGACTTTGCTATAGTCCCACTAGTGCCAAGACATTTGCAGAGCGCATCTGCCTGCGTTGCACACTCCAACTAATTATAACTAAGCCATTATACTAGCAAACACTCAGTGTACCTAGTGGCATCCTATACGTGGCTATTGGACTTTGCTATAGTCCCACTAGTGCCAAGACATTTGCAGAGCGCATCTGCCTGCGTTGCACACTCCAACTAATTATAACTAAGCCATTATACTAGCAAACACTCAGTGTACCTAGTGGCATCCTATACGTGGCTATTGGACTTTGCTTTAGTCCCACTAGTGCCAAGACATTTGCAGAGCGCATCTGCCTGCATTGCACACTCCAACTAATTATAACGAAGCCATTATACTAGCAAACACTCAGTGTACCTAGTGGCATCCTATACGTGGCTATTGGACTTTGCTATAGTCCCACTAGTGCCAAGACATTTGCAGCACGTCTGCCTGCGTTGCACACTCCAACTAATTATAACTAAGCCATTATACTAGCAAACACTCAGTGTACCTAGTGGCATCCTATACGTGGCTATTGGACTTTGCTATAGTCCCACTAGTGCCAAGACATTTGCAGCACGTCTGCCTGCGTTGCACACTCCAACTAATTATAACTAAGCCATTATACTAGCAAACACTCAGTGTACCTAGTGGCATCCTATACGTGGCTATTGGACTTTGCTATAGTCCCACTAGTGCCAAGACATTTGCAGAGCGCATCTGCCTGCGTTGCACACTCCAACTAATTATAACTAAGCCATTATACTAGCAAACACTCAGTGTACCTAGTGGCATCCTATACGTGGCTATTGGACTTAGCTTTAGTCCCACTAGTGCCAAGACATTTGCAGAGCGCATCTGCCTGCATTGCACACTCCAACTAATTATAACGAAGCCATTATACTAGCAAACACTCAGTGTACCTAATGGCATCCTATACGTGGCTATTGGACTTTGCTATAGTCCCACTAGTGCCAAGACATTTGCAGAGCGCATCTGCCTGCGTTGCACACTCCAACTAATTATAACTAAGCCATTATACTAGCAAACACTCAGTGTACCTAGTGGCATCCTATACGTGGCTATTGGACTTTGCTATAGTCCCACTTGTGCCAAGACATTTGCAGAGCGCATCTGCCTGCGTTGCACACTCCAACTAATTATAACTAAGCCATTATACTAGCAAACACTCAGTGTACCTAGTGGCATCCTATACGTGGCTATTGGACTTTGCTTTAGTCCCACTAGTGCCAAGACATTTGCAGAGCGCATCTGCCTGCATTGCACACTCCAACTAATTATAACGAAGCCATTATACTAGCAAACACTCAGTGTACCTAGTGGCATCCTATACGTGGCTATTGGACTTTGCTATAGTCCCACTAGTGCCAAGACATTTGCAGCACGTCTGCCTGCGTTGCACACTCCAACTAATTATAACTAAGCCATTATACTAGCAAACACTCAGTGTACCTAGTGGCATCCTATACGTGGCTATTGGACTTTGCTATAGTCCCACTAGTGCCAAGACATTTGCAGCACGTCTGCCTGCGTTGCACACTCCAACTAATTATAACTAAGCCATTATACTAGCAAACACTCAGTGTACCTAGTGGCATCCTATACGTGGCTATTGGACTTTGCTATAGTCCCACTAGTGCCAAGACATTTGCAGAGCGCATCTGCCTGCGTTGCACACTCCAACTAATTATAACTAAGCCATTATACTAGCAAACACTCAGTGTACCTAGTGGCATCCTATACGTGGCTATTGGACTTTGCTTTAGTCCCACTAGTGCCAAGACATTTGCAGAGCGCATCTGCCTGCATTGCACACTCCAACTAATTATAACGAAGCCATTATACTAGCAAACACTCAGTGTACCTAATGGCATCCTATACGTGGCTATTGGACTTTGCTATAGTCCCACTAGTGCCAAGACATTTGCAGAGCGCATCTGCCTGCGTTGCACACTCCAACTAATTATAACTAAGCCATTATACTAGCAAACACTCAGTGTACCTAGTGGCATCCTATACGTGGCTATTGGACTTTGCTATAGTCCCACTAGTGCCAAGACATTTGCAGAGCGCATCTGCCTGCGTTGCACACTCCAACTAATTATAACTAAGCCATTATACTAGCAAACACTCAGTGTACCTAGTGGCATCCTATACGTGGCTATTGGACTTTGCTTTAGTCCCACTAGTGCCAAGACATTTGCAGAGCGCATCTGCCTGCATTGCACACTCCAACTAATTATAACGAAGCCATTATACTAGCAAACACTCAGTGTACCTAGTGGCATCCTATACGTGGCTATTGGACTTTGCTATAGTCCCACTAGTGCCAAGACATTTGCAGCACGTCTGCCTGCGTTGCACACTCCAACTAATTATAACTAAGCCATTATACTAGCAAACACTCAGTGTACCTAGTGGCATCCTATACGTGGCTATTGGACTTTGCTATAGTCCCACTAGTGCCAAGACATTTGCAGCACGTCTGCCTGCGTTGCACACTCCAACTAATTATAACTAAGCCATTATACTAGCAAACACTCAGTGTACCTAGTGGCATCCTATACGTGGCTATTGGACTTTGCTATAGTCCCACTAGTGCCAAGACATTTGCAGAGCGCATCTGCCTGCGTTGCACACTCCAACTAATTATAACTAAGCCATTATACTAGCAAACACTCAGTGTACCTAGTGGCATCCTATACGTGGCTATTGGACTTTGCTTTAGTCCCACTAGTGCCAAGACATTTGCAGAGCGCATCTGCCTGCATTGCACACTCCAACTAATTATAACGAAGCCATTATACTAGCAAACACTCAGTGTACCTAGTGGCATCCTATACGTGGCTATTGGACTTTGCTATAGTCCCACTAGTGCCAAGACATTTGCAGAGCGCATCTGCCTGCGTTGCACACTCCAACTAATTATAACAAAGCCATTATACTAGCAAACACTCAGTGTACCTAGTGGCATCCTATACGTGGCTATTGGACTTTGCTATAGTCCCACTAGTGCCAAGACATTTGCAGAGCGCATCTGCCTGCGTTGCACACTCCAACTAATTATAACTAAGCCATTATACTAGCAAACACTCAGTGTACCTAGTGGCATCCTATACGTGGCTATTGGACTTTGCTTTAGTCCCACTAGTGCCAAGACATTTGCAGAGCGCATCTGCCTGCATTGCACACTCCAACTAATTATAACGAAGCCATTATACTAGCAAACACTCAGTGTACCTAGTGGCATCCTATACGTGGCTATTGGACTTTGCTATAGTCCCACTAGTGCCAAGACATTTGCAGAGCGCATCTGCCTGCGTTGCACACTCCAACTAATTATAACTAAGCCATTATACTAGCAAACACTCAGTGTACCTAGTGGCATCCTATACGTGGCTATTGGACTTTGCTTTAGTCCCACTAGTGCCAAGACATTTGCAGAGCGCATCTGCCTGCATTGCACACTCCAACTAATTATAACGAAGCCATTATACTAGCAAACACTCAGTGTACCTAGTGGCATCCTATACGTGGCTATTGGACTTTGCTATAGTCGTACTAGTGCCAAGACAATTGCAGCACGTCTGCCTGCGTTGCACACTCCAACTAATTATAACTAAGCCATTATACTAGCAAACACTCAGTGTACCTAGTGGCATCCTATACGTGGCTATTGGACTTTGCTATAGTCCCACTAGTGCCAAGACATTTGCAGCACGTCTGCCTGCGTTGCACACTCCAACTAATTATAACTAAGCCATTATACTAGCAAACACTCAGTGTACCTAGTGGCATCCTATACGTGGCTATTGGACTTTGCTATAGTCCCACTAGTGCCAAGACATTTGCAGAGCGCATCTGCCTGCGTTGCACACTCCAACTAATTATAACTAAGCCATTATACTAGCAAACACTCAGTGTACCTAGTGGCATCCTATACGTGGCTATTGGACTTTGCTATAGTCCCACTAGTGCCAAGACATTTGCAGAGCGCATCTGCCTGCGTTGCACACTCCAACTAATTATAACTAAGCCATTATACTAGCAAACACTCAGTGTACCTAGTGGCATCCTATACGTGGCTATTGGACTTTGCTATAGTCCCACTAGTGCCAAGACATTTGCAGCACGTCTGCCTGTGTTGCACACTCCAACTAATTATAACTAAGCCATTATGCTAGCAAACACTCAGTGTACCTAGTGGCATCCTATACGTGGCTATTGGACTTTGCTATAGTCCCACTAGTGCCAAGACATTTGCAGAGCGCATCTGCCTGCGTTGCACACTCCAACTAATTATAACTAAGCCATTATACTAGCAAACACTCAGTGTACCTAGTGGCATCCTATACGTGGCTATTGGACTTTGCTATAGTCCCACTAGTGCCAAGACATTTGCAGAGCGCATCTGCCTGCGTTGCACACTCCAACTAATTATAACTAAGCCATTATACTAGCAAACACTCAGTGTACCTAGTGGCATCCTATACGTGGCTATTGGACTTTGCTATAGTCCCACTAGTGCCAAGACATTTGCAGAGCGCATCTGCCTGCGTTGCACACTCCAACTAATTATAACTAAGCCATTATACTAGCAAACACTCAGTGTACCTAGTGGCATCCTATACGTGGCTATTGGACTTTGCTATAGTCCCACTAGTGCCAAGACATTTGCAGCACGTCTGCCTGCGTTGCACACTCCAACTAATTATAACTAAGCCATTATACTAGCAAACACTCAGTGTACCTAGTGGCATCCTATACGTGGCTATTGGACTTTGCTATAGTCCCACTAGTGCCAAGACATTTGCAGAGCGCATCTGCCTGCGTTGCACACTCCAACTAATTATAACTAAGTTGCATTGTCAGGGATATTTATTCTTTATTATTCTGCTGTTAATAAAGCTAGACCACCACTGCAATCTTCACCACCTCTCAATTTTTACTACCCCATTTTCAGTCCACAATCTTGTCGCAATCAACATGAGTGGCAAAATGACAGATGCTGGTGGAAAGGGGAAGAGGCGTGGTGGAAAAGGCAAAAAAGGTTTTGTCCGTGGGGAAGGTGGCAAAGCTCCATTATCATCTGCTGAAGATAGACCATCTACCAGCAAAAGTAAGATGTCTACTACTTACCGTGGACAATCCGATGTGCTCCCTTTTTTACGGACACGAACAACAGGAAGAAAGGTAGATGATGGGCAAAAAAGGAAAATGCTTGAATGGATCTCAAGTGGTCCAACAAGTGCCCTCTCAGCCACTTCAAGTACCGCATCCAAAAAACACCAGTCCTCTGAGTTGTCATCCCAATCACACTTGATTTCTCCTAGCTCTGAAGTCTCCATCAGCCCTGCACAGTATGGTGGAACTGAGATGGCTGAGTCTGCAGAGCTGTTCAGTCACACTATAGCCTGGGAATCAGAGGTCTGCTCCCAAGCTACAGTGAGTACAGAACAGGAAATGGTCTGCAGTGATGCCCAGAACCTTTGTGACTCTGATTCAGGCCGTGAGGACCAAGTGTCTGAGCATAATGTTGACCCTTTGTCACAAACTGTAACACCTGTGGTTATAGACAATGAGGAACATACTGATGAAGATGAGACGCAGATACCCGATTGGGATGACAACTTAAATATTCGGTCAGGGCAAGAAGAGGCTCGGTCTGAGGGGGAGGGGAGTGCAAACAAAACAATTGATGATGACGTTCTAGATCCCACCTACTGTCAACCCCCAGTCAGGCACTCGAGGAGGTCAACAGAGGCGGTGGAGGAGGATGCAACCGACGACGAAGTTACCTTGCGCCTTCCTGGACAGAGTCGGAGCACTGGTAGCACGTCTACAACTGCATCCTCAGCCACCACTCTGCCTATGAGCATTATTCGGGGTGGATCAACAGGTCGCATGGCCTCTAAGCCTTGCCTAGCCTGGTCCTTTTTTGACATCGAAAAAGATCGCCCAAATCATGTGATATGTAACATTTGTCATGATTCTCTTAGTAGAGGTCAAAACCTCAGCAGTTTGACAACTTCTTCCATGAATCGTCACATGAATAAATATCATAAGTCCCGGTGGGAAGCTCACCGTGCTGCAATTCGGCCTAGCGGAGCGAACCATCCACCGCCCGCCCCTTCCAGTGCATCCGCGCGCTCTTCATCTTCTAGGACTGTGGGGACAGCTGTCACACCTGTTTTTCCACGCAAAACTTCCACCACTGTAACCGCAACAGGCAGTTTGCTTGTAAGGTCGTCAGTTGGTTTGGAAGGGGAAACAAGTGAGTGTGTACAGCTCTCTCAGACATCGATAGCACCAACGTTGGATGAAGGCAACATCATGTCTCCGCCTGCACTTTCCTCACAAACCTGCATTTTTCCAGGGACACCCTACTCAACACCGTCTACACACAGCAGCCAGATCTCTGTCCCTCAGATGTGGTCAAATAAAAGGCCACTTCCTCCGACCCATGACAAAGCTAAGAGGTTGACTCTATCCCTCTGTAAGCTGTTGGCTACCGAAATGCTGCCTTTCCGCCTAGTGGACACACAGGATTTTAGAGACCTTATGTCTGTCGCTGTGCCCCAGTACCAGATGCCTAGTCGCCACTACTTCTCTAAGAAAGGTGTGCCGCGGTCTACACCAGCATGTCGCACACAACATCACCGCTTCCTTGAGAAACTCTGTGTGTGAACGGGTGCATTTCACCACCGATACTTGGACCAGTAAGCATGGACAGGGACGTTACATGTCGCTGACTGGGCACTGGGTAACTATGGTGATAGATGGTGAAGGGTCTGCTGCACAAGTCTTGCCGTCCCCACGACTTGTGTGTCAATCCTATGTCTGTCCAAGTTCCGCCACAGCTTCTGCATCCTCCACCTCATCTGGGTCCTCCACCTCCGCCCCAAGCCTGCCTGGTCAGGCCACCAGCGTTCTCACTGCGCAGAAGGAATCACGCACCCCTCATTACTATGCTGGCAGCAGAGCGCAACGGCATCAGGCGGTCTTTAGCTTGACATGTCTTGGGAATAAGAGTCACACAGCTGAGGAGTTGTGGTCAGCTCTGCGGTCCGAGTTTAATAAATGGTTGTCTCCACTCAACCTGCAGCCTGGTAAGGCCGTGTGCGACAATGCTGCAAACCTGGGTGCGGCACTTCGCCTGGGCAAGGTGACACACGTACCTTGTATGGCTCACGTGTTGAACCTTGTCGTCCAGCAATTTTTAACACACTATCCCGGCCTAGATGGCCTTCTGAACAGGGCACGAAAACTGTCAGCTCACTTCCGCCGTTCAAGCGCCGCAGCAGAGCGACTTGCATCGCTCCAGAAGTCTTTCGGCCTGCCGGTTCATCGCCTGAAATGCGATGTGGCGACACGCTGGAATTCAACTCTCCACATGTTACAGCGACTGTGGCAGCACCGCAGAGCCCTGGTGCAATACGTCATGACGTATAGCCTGGGCCAACGAGATGCAGAGGTGGGGCAGATCACCCTGATGGAGTGGTCTCAGATCAAGGACCTATGCACCCTTCTGCACAGTTTCGACATGGCGACGAATATGTTTAGCGCTGACAATGCCATTATCAGCATGACGATTCCAGTCATTTACATGCTGGAGCACACGCTAAATACTATTCGGAGTCAGGGGGTGGGACAACATGAAGGGGAGGAACTACAGGAGGATTCATATGCGCAAGGGACAACAACATCACCAAGGTCCAGACGTTCATCATCACCAACGCAGCAGGCATGGGACCATGGGGGACAGGGATCGACAAGGGCGCATAGTAGCAGGCGAAATGTTGAGCAAGGTGCAGGAGAACATGAAGAAATGGAGGACGAACTGTCCATGGACATGGAAGACTCAGCGGATGAGGGAGACCTTGGTCAAATTTCAGTTGAAAGAGGTTGGGGGGAGATGTCAGAGGAAGAAAGAACAGGCAGCACCTCTATGCCACAAACACAGCGTGGACTTGGTCCGCATGGCTGCGCAAGACACATGAGTGCCTTTTTGTTGCACTACCTCCAACATGACAGTCGTATTGTCAAAATTAGAAGTGATGATGACTACTGGATTGCCACACTATTAGATCCCCGGTACAAGTCCAAATTTTGTGACATAATTCCAGCCATAGAAAGGGACGCACGTATGCAGGAGTATCAGCAGAAGCTGTTACTCGATCTTAGCTCGGCTTTTCCACCAAACAACCGTGCAGGTGCAGGGAGGGAATCTCCCAGTTGTAACTTGACAAACATGGGACGGTCTCGTCATCTTCAACAGTCTACCCGTACCAGTAGGACCGTATCTGGTGCCGGTAACAGCAATTTTATGGAATCTTTTCATAATTTTTTTAGACCCTTTTTTGCAAGGCCACCAGAGACAACAAGTCTGACACATAGTCAACGGCTGGAGAGGATGATACAGGAGTATCTCCAAATGAACATCGATGCCATGACTGTGCAACTGGAGCCTTGCTCCTTTTGGGCTTCAAACCTAGAAAAATGGCCAGAGCTCGCAACTTACGCCTTGGAGATTTTGTCGTGTCCAGCTGCCAGCTTTGTCTCTGAACGTGTATTCAGTGCTGCTGGGTGTGTGCTGACAGATAAGCGCACGCGTCTGTCCAGTGACAATGTGGACAGACTGACGTTCATCAAAATGAACAAGTCATGGATCCAGAAGGAATTTACTACCCCTGTGTCATCCTGGGGAGAGTAAATGCTTGTTGATTTGGAATGTGCTTGATGCAAATCAAAACATCCTGTTTGCAACTAGGGCACAAGTGCTGCCACTGATAAGGTGTCTGTGTGGGGCCCAATTTTTGGAAAAAAGGGAGACTCCGCTTGGAGTAACCCTTGCTTACATTGTTTTTAAAAGAAGCCAAGATGAACAAGTCATGGGTCAGCAAAGACTTTATCTACCTACCCCGGTGTCATCCTGGGGACGGATAAGAATGGCGTATTTTGTAATGTGCTTGATGCAAATCTAGCTGTGAAGTGTACAACTAGGGCACAAGTGCTGCCACTGAATGGGTGGGTGTGTGTGGGGCAGAATTTTTGGAAAAAAAGGGAGACTCCGCTTGGAGTAACCTTTGCTTGCTGTGTTTTTAAAAGAAGCCAAGATGAACAGAGCTGGGATCAGGAAAGACTTTGCTACCTACCCCGGTGTCATCCTGGGGACGGATAAGAATGGCGTATTTTGGAATGTGCTTGATGCAAATCAAGCTGTGAAGTGTACAACTAGGGCACAAGTGCTGCCACTGAATGGGTGGGTGTGTGTGGGGCACAATTTTTGGAAAAAAAGGGAGACTCCGCTTGGAGTAACCCTTGCTTACATTGTTTTTAAAAGAAGCCAAGATGAACAGAGCTGGGATCAGGAAAGACTTTGCTACCTACCCCGGTGTCATCCTGGGGACGGATAAGAATGGCGTATTTTTGAATGTGCTTGATGCAAATGTAGCTGTGAAGTGTACAATTAGGGCACAAGTGCTGCCACTGAATGGGTGGGTGTGTGGGGCCCAATTTTTGGAAAAAAAGGGAGACTCCGCTTGGAGTAACCCTTGCTTGCTGTGTTTTTAAAAGAAGCCAAGATGAACAGAGCTGGGATCAGGAAAGACTTTGCTACCTACCCCGGTGTCATCCTGGGGACGGATAAGAATGGCGTATTTTTGAATGTGCTTGATGCAAATCAAAACATCCTGTTTGCAACTAGGGCCCAAGTGCTGCCACTGATGGGGTGGGTGTCTGTGTGGCCCAATTTTTGGAAAAAAGGGAGACTCCGCTTGGAGTAACCCTTGCTTGCTGTGTTTTTAAAAGAAGCCAAGATGAACAGAGCTGGGATCAGGAAAGACTTTGCTACCTACCCCGGTGTCATGCTGGGGACGGTTAATTATGGCGTATTTTTGAATGTGCTTGATGCAAATCTAGCTGTGAAGTGTACAACTAGGGCACAAGTGCTGCCACTGAATGGGTGGGTGTGTGTGGGGCACAATTTTTGGAAAAAAAGGGAGACTCCGCTTGGAGTAACCCTTGCTTGCTGTGTTTTTAAAAGAAGCCAAGATGAACAGAGCTGGGATCAGGAAAGACTTTGCTACCTACCCCGGTGTCATCCTGGGGACGGATAAGAATGGCGTATTTTTGAATGTGCTTGCTGCAAATCTAGCTGTGAATTGTACAACTGGGGCCCAACTGCTGCCACTGAATGGGTGGGTGGGTGTGGGGCCCAATTTTTGGAAAAAAAGGGAGACTATGCTTGGAGTCACCTTGCGGTGTTTTACATGATTTTAGAATGGCGTGCCATGCCTATATCTGTGTGTCCTCCTCTTTTTCCTTGTCCAGCTGTTTTGTTTTCGCATGAGTATATGTCCTTGTCACTTTCCAATGTGTTTGAGTTGTTTGTCACCTTTTGGACACCTTTGAGGGTGTTTTCTAGGTGTTTTACTGTGTTTGTGATTGCCTGCCATTGTTTCCTATTGGCTCGAGTTCGGTTCGTCGAACGTTCGACGAGCCGAACTCGAACGGGAGGCCCGTTCGGCGAACCGACCTCGAGCCGAACCGGGACCGGTTCGCTCATCTCTACTCTTTAGACGTTTTTCTGGGCTCTTTTGTTAAAATTCGTATTTTCCAACTCTGTGATTTGTCATCAATTTTCCTCCTGCAGCCATGTCCAGTGAGTTTGGATACAGTCTCATGGATCTTAAATTTCTGAATAATATGTGCAACTGTAGTCACAGGAACATCAAGCTGCTTGGAAATGGTCTTATAACCTTTACCTTTAACATGCTTGTCTATAATTCTCTTTCTAATCTCCTAAAACAACTCTTTCAATTGTTTCCTCTGGTCCATGATGAGTGTGGTACACACCATATCACCAAACAGCACAGTCAGTATATGTAGTTCTATATACAGGTCCACTGACTGATTACAAGATTATAGACACCTGTGATGCTAATTAGTGGGCATACCTTGATTTACCATGTTTCTTTTGTCACATTATTTTCAGGGGTACCATCATTTCAGTCCAGGCCTGTTTCATGAGTTTTATTTTTTTTTTTTTTAATTCTGTGGAAGCATGGTTGAAAAGCAATGTCTGACTTGCATTTGTTCTTTTTCATGATTTTTTTTTTTATTTATTATTACTTTTGTAAGATTTTGTAAGGTTCAAGCTGTTTCTGTGACCATTGTGGGTTTTTCTTTCATTAAACAAGGGGTACCAATAATTTTGAACACGTGTAAACTATCCATGCAGAGTGCCACAACTTTTGCAACAACCCATTTTCGTTTTTTGTTAATTTTTAAATGTAAAAGATTAAAGCATTTTTTGTTGCCTAAAATGCAAAGGAAAAATTTAGTCTGTAACTTAATGACTTATAGATTTAATTTCATCTTTAACTTGCTTAACTGTTCACAATACCTGTCATGTTGTCCAGGGGTGCTCAAACTTTTACATGCCACTGTATTTTAGACAAATTTGCTTTCCTTCTGTTCAGATCCTCCCCATTTGTTCAAACAAAGGTTTCTGACCACATGTGGGGTATCAGCAGGCTCAGGAGAAACTGGGTAACAAATTTTCGGCCCATTTTGTCATGCTATCCCTTATAAAAGTTAATAATTTGTGGCTAAAGCAACATTTTTAGGTAAAATGTATTTTTTTCATTCCAATTTGCATTAATTCTTCTGAAACACCTGAATGGTCAGTAAACTTCTTGAATGTGGTTTTGAGCAGCTCCAGGGGTGCGGTTTTTAGAATGATGTCACTTTTGGGTATTTTCTTTCACGAAAAATAAGAAACTGCTGAAAAACTTTTAACCTTTCTAACTTCCTAAAAAACAAAACAAAAAACATATTTAAAAAATGATGCTGATGTAAAGTAGACGTGGTAAGTGTCACAGATTAACGATTTTGTGTGACAACTCTCTGGTTTGAGGGCATAAAAATTCAAAGTTTGAAAATTGCAACATTTTCAAAACTTTCTCCAAATTTCTGTTTTTGTCCACAAACAAATGAAAAATATCATCACAATTTTATTGCTAGCATGAAATATAATATGACTCAAAAATACTGTCTCAGAATCACTGAGCTCTGTTAAAGTGTTCCAGATTTATTACCTCATATAATGACATTTCAGATTTCTAAAATTTGGCCTCATCATTACCCTTTTCACGACACATGACATACTGGGTACGGTATGGACGGTGTTAGGTTAATCCCTGCCGGCTGCCGCGGGCAGCCAACAGCGATCTCTGTACATGTCAGCTGATTTGAACAGCTGACATGTGCAGCTATCAGGCATGAGTGTATTTGCTACCCACTCGTGCCTGTTAACCCCTTACAGCGTGCTCTGAAAATGTCACAGCACGCTGTACATGCTGGCTGTAGTAAACATTCACTTACCCGCGCCATCGGACATCATGTGTTGTAATCACGTGGATCCAATAGTTGTCATGGTAGCAAGGGTCATGTGATCACTCCTGTAGCTATCATGAGTCTGTCATGCTGATCCTTATAGTCTCCTAGAGGGACTATTAAATTAAAAAAAGTAAAAAAAAAAATTAAAAAAATTTAAAGAAATAAAAAATCTTAAAAATTCAAATCACCCCCCATTCGCCCCATTGCAAATTAAAGGGTTAAAACATTAAAAAATATACACATATTTGGCATCACCACTAGTGATGAGCGAGTACTAAAAAGCTCGGGTGCTCGAAGCTCGGGCCGAGCCTCCCAAGATACTAGTGTACTCGGCCCGAGCAACGAGCCCAATGTTATCCTATGGGAGACCCGAGTATTTTTGTGAAATGACCACCGGCAGCATGTAGAAACCCTAAAAATGGCACAAAAGTCTCAGAAGAGTGCTCAAATGACATGGCAACAGCATGGGGAAGACCCCTTGAAGCATTTATCACTCAAAAGTCACAGCTGTGAACAATTTTGTCCGCGTTTTACGCCATTTTTACGGACTCACCAGAAAACCTTCCAAAATGACACCAAAATGAATTTTCATGGCGGAAATGTTAAGGGCACATACCCAATAGTGAGATAGAGCTAATGTATGTTACTTTTTGAGATCAATACATGAAAGATTTTACGTAAAACATTGTGTGGCACTCCGATGTCCCTGAGAAGAGACGTACATAAAGGCCTCTGAGTCTAATGTGCCCATTTTGAGGAACTGAGTCTTTGTAGTATTTTCCTTTGCCAGGGCAGTCCAAAATTTTGATGTTCACCAATGACCCTGCATACAGACGTGCATGAGGGCCTGTAAACCTGAAGTGCCCATTGGAAGGAAGTGGGTCTTTTGTAGTATAGCCCTTAGGCAGGACAGCCAAAAATTGGGAGGCTCCACGTTGTCCCTGGATAGAGACGTGCATGAGGGCCTGTAAACCTGAAGTGCCCATTGGAAGGAAGTGGGTCTTTTGTAGTATAGCCCTTAGGCAGGGCAGCCAAAAATTGGGAGGCTCCACGTTGTCCCTGGATAGAGACGTGCATGAGGGCCTGTAAACCTGAAGTGCCCATTGGAAGGAAGTGGGTCTTTTGTAGTATAGCCCTTAGGCAGGGCAGCCAAAAATTGGGAGGCTCCACGTTGTCCCTGGATAGAGACGTGCATGAGGGCCTGTAAACCTGAAGTGCCCATTGGAAGGAAGTGGGTCTTTTGTAGTATAGCCCTTTGTCAGGGCAGCCAAAAATTGGGAGGCTCCACGTTGTCCCTGGATAGAGACGTGCATGAGGGCCTGTAAACCTGAAGTGCCCATTGGAAGGAAGTGGGTCTTTTGTAGTATAGCCCTTAGGCAGGGCAGCCAAAAATTGGGAGGCTCCACGTTGTCTCTGGATAGAGACGTGCATGAGGGCCTGTAAACCTGAAGTGCCCATTGGAAGGAAGTGGGTCTTTTGTAGTATAGCCCTTAGGCAGGGCAGCCAAAAATTGGGAGGCTCCACGTTGTCCCTGGATAGAGACGTGCATGAGGGCCTGTAAACCTGAAGTGCCCATTGGAAGGAAGTGGGTCTTTTGTAGTATAGCCCTTAGGCAGGGCAGCCAAAAATTGGGAGGCTCCACGTTGTCCCTGGATAGAGACGTGCATGAGGGCCTGTAAACCTGAAGTGCCCATTGGAAGGAAGTGGGTCTTTTGTAGTATAGCCCTTTGGCAGGGCAGCCAAAAATTGGGAGGCTCCACGTTGTCCCTGGATAGAGACGTGCATGAGGGCCTGTAAACCTGAAGTGCCCATTGGAAGGAAGTGGGTCTTTTGTAGTATAGCCCTTTGGCAGGGCAGCCAAAAATTGGGAGGCTCCACGTTGTCCCTGCATAGAGACGTGCATGAGGGCCTCAAAACATTGTTCCCATTGCAAAGGAGCGGGTCTCCTGTCGTTTTAATGTCCATTCTGCAAAGAATGGGCGAAAAAATTTACCACTGGGGGTATACCTGAAACAAAGGCCTAACTCTTGTAACGGTCATCATGGTGGCGCATGAGGAGAAGGAGGAGCAGTCCAGCGATTATCCAAAGTCCAGAAGTGTGTACCCATGGGTGACTGGAGGTACATGGCAAATTCCCGTTACAAACTTTAAATTCCGCTCTCATTTGCTGGTGGTGTGGTGAAGTCTGGCCCAATCCAACCCTTGTTCATCTTGATCAGAGTCAGCCTGTCAGCATTTTCAGTTGACAGGCGGGTGCGTTTATCTGTAATGATTCCACCTGCGGCACTAAAAACACGCTCTGACAAAACGCTAGCGGCAGGGCAGGCCAGGACTTCCAAGGCGTAGAGAGCCAATTCATGCCACGTGTCCACCTTGGATACCCAATAATTGTAAGGCACAGAGGAATGTCGGAGTACAGTTGTTCGATCTGCAAGGTACTCCTTGAGCATCTGGGCAAACTTAGGATTTCTTGTGGCACTACCCCGCACCTCAGGGGCTGTGGTACGTGAGGGGCTGAGAAAACTGTCCCACATCTTAAAGACTGTTCCCCTACCTCTGGCGGATTGGACTTGTGCCTCTCTCGGCTGTACGCCTTAGTTGTCCACTATTTCCTGACCTATGCCGCTAGCGTTTTGTGAGGGGAATGCTTTGCCTACTTCCGTGACTATGGCCTTCCGGAACTGCTGCATTTTGGTTGACCTCTCCGCCTCGGGAATAAGAGACATAAAGTTCTCCTTGTAGCGTGGGTCTAACAGTGTTACCAACCAGTAATGATTGTCGGCCAAGATGTTCTTAACGCGAGGGTCACGAGACAGGCAGCTTATCATAAAGTCAGCCATGTGCGCCAGACTCTTAACAGCCAGGACTTCAGTAGCCTGACCAACACGTTGACTGAACATGCTGTCCTCCTCCTCCTCCTCCTCCTCCTCCTCATCTACCCTGTCCTCTGGCCAGCCACGCTGAACCGAGGATATGACTGGTGTGCATGTCATATCCTCAATTTGGCCGGAGATTTGCTCCATGTCTTCATCCTCCTCCTCGTCATAGTCCTCCACTGCACGTTGTGATGAGACGAGGCTGGGCTGTGTGTTATCACCCAAACCCACTACTGTTTCTTGCTGCAACTCATCGCGCTCCGCCTGCAATGCATCATGTTTGGTTTTGAGCAGAGACCGTTTTAGAAGGCAGAGTAGCGGTATGGTGACGCTAATAATGGCGTCATCACCACTCACCATCTTGGTGGAGTCCTCAAAGTTTTGGAGGATGGTACATAGGTCGGACATCCATCTCCACTCCTCAGGTGTTATGTGTGGAGTTTGACCCATTTCCCGACGGCTTAGGTGATGCAGGTACTTAACAACTGCCCTCTTCTGCTCACATATCCTGACCAACATGTGCAGAGTTGAATTCCAACGCGTGGGGACATCACACACCAGTCTGTGAGCCGGAAGATGCAAACTGCGCTGAAAGCCGGCAAGGCCGGCTGAAGCAGTAGGTGACTTTCTAAAATGTGCAGACAGGCGGCGAACTTTTACCAGCAGATCAGACAGCTCTGGGTATGACTTTAGAAACCGCTGAACCACGAGGTTGAGCACATGGGCCACGCATGGAACATGTGTCAGCTGGCCTCGCCTCAAAGCCGCCACCAGGTTCCGGCCATTGTCACACACGACCTTTCCTGGCTTTAGGTTCAGAGGTGTGAGCCAGTGATCTGCCTGCTGTTTCAGAGCTGTCCACAACTCTTCTGCATTGTGGGGTTTGTCACCTATGCAGATTAGCTTCAGCACAGCCTGTTGCCGCTTCGCCGAGGCAGTGCTGCAGTGCTTCCAGCTTGGGACTGGTGTGGAGGGTAAAGTGGATGAGGATGCACAGGAGGAGGAGGAGGCTGAAGAGCATGACATTCCGGAGCTGTAGAGTGTGGGTGAAACACTGACTGAGGTAGGGCCTGCAAACCTTGGTGTGGGAAGGACGTGTTCCGTCCCTCGCTCAGACTGGGTCCCAGCTTCCCAATATTAACCCAGTGTGCCGTCAACGAGATGTAGCGGCCTTGCCCACAAGCACTTGTCCACGTGTCTGTGGTTAGGTGGACTTTGGGTGAAACAGCGTTGTTCAGGGCACGTGTGATGTTTTGTGACACGTGGTTATGCAACGCGGGGACGGCACACCGGGAGAAATAGTGGCGGCTGGGGACCGAGTAACGTGGGACAGCTGCCGCCATCAGGTCGCGGAATGCTTCTGTCTCCACCAGCCTAAAAGGCAACATTTCCAGCGCAAGCAGTCGCGAAATGTTAGCATTTAGAACTGTGGCATGTGGGGTGTTGGCAGTGTATTTGCGCCTGCGTTCAAAGGTTTGCTGAATGGATAACTGAACGCTGCGCTGGGACAAGGACGTCCTTGATGATGGTGTTATTTCTGCGTAGGCAACTGCAGGTGCAGGACCGGAGGAGGCTTGTTCGCAGGCAGCATGGACAGGGGATTGGCTCGCATGCACAACCAGCGAAGACGTAGCAGTGACATTAGCAAGCACTGCTCCTCGACTCTGTTGTACTTCCCACAAAGTTGGGTGCTTGGCTGACATGTGCCTGATCATGCTGGTGGTGGTCAGGCTGCTAGTTTTGGTACCCCTGCTGATGCTGGCATGGCAGGTGTTGCAAATGGCCTTTTTAGAATCATCTGGATCCAACTTAAAAAACTGCCAGACTCGGGAAGACCTAACATTTGTACAGGCACCTTGTGTCGTGTTGTTGTTCCGGGGAACGGTTGCCTGACTTCTGCCTGGAGCCACCACCCTGCTTCTTACTGCCTGTTGGGATGCTACGCCTCCCTCCCCCTGTGCACTGCTGTCCTTGCTCTGCATATCCTCCTGCCAGGTTGGGTCAGTTACTGGATCATCCACCACGTCGTCTTCCTCTTCCGCACCCTGCTCCTCCTCCTGACTTCCTGACAATTGTGTCTCATCATCGTCCACCCCTTGTTGAGACACGTTGCCAACTTCGTGAGAACGTGGCTGCTCAAATATTTGGCCATCTGTACATACGATCTCCTCATGACCCACTTCAACATGAGCTGGCGAGAGGCCAGAATGTGCGAATGGAAACGTGAACAGCTCTTCCGAGTGTCCAAGTGTGGGATCATTAATGTCCGAGGACGTGTACTCAGCCTTGTGGTAGGAAGGAGGATCAGGTTCTGAAATGTGCGGTGCAGTATCACGGCTACTGACACTTGACCGTGTGGAAGACAGAGTGTTTGTGGTGGTGCCAATCTGACTGGAAGCATTATCCGCTATCCAACTAACAACCTGTTGACACTGGTCTTGGTTCAAGAGCGGTGTACTGCTGCGGTCCCCAAGAATTTGGGACAGGACGTGCGAGCGACTAGATGTGGCCCTTTGTTGTGGCAAAATTAGAGCTTGCCCACGACCTCGGCCTCTGCCTGCACCACCATCACGTCCACTTCCTTGTTCCTTGCCAACGCCCTTGCGCATTTTGCAATGCTGTGCTGACGTGTATTCACTAGACTTGGGCGTTATATCAAAGTTTGTGCAAATCGTGCACCTGTACGCTGCCACCGACAGGCACACACGTGCGGTTTTTAAATGCAAGCACGGACGCACTAAGAACCTAACACAGGTTTTAGGAGCAAAAATTAAGAACTCTGACACTATCAGCCACTGCTGACTGACGTGTATTATACACTACACTTGTGCGTTATATAATAGTTTTGTAAAAACGCACACAAGTGCACCTGTACGCTGCCACCGACAAGCACACACGTGCGGTTTTTAAATGCAAGCACGGACGCACTAAGAACCTAACACAGGTTTTAGGAGCAAAAATTAAGAACTCTGACACTATCAGCCACTGCTGACTGACGTGTATTATACACTACACTTGTGCGTTATATAATATTTTTGTAAAAACGCACACAAGTGCACCTGTACGCTGCCACCGACAGGCACACACGTGCGGTTTTTAAATGCAAGCACGGATGCACTAAGAACCTAACACAGGTTTTAGGAGCAAAAATTAAGAACTCTGACACTATCAGCCACTGCTGACTGACGTGTATTATACACTACACTTGTGCGTTATATAATATTTTTGTAAAAATGCACACAAGTGCACCTGTACGCTGCCACCGACAGGCACACACGTGCGGTTTTTAAATGCAAGCACGGACGCACTAAGAACCTAACACAGGTTTTAGGAGCAAAAATTAAGAACTCTGACACTATCAGCCACTGCTGACTGACGTGTATTATACACTACACTTGTGTGTTATATAATATTTTTGTAAAAACGCACACAAGTGCACCTGTACGCTGCCACCGACAGGCACACACGTGCGGTTTTTAAATGCAAGCACGGACGCACTAAGAACCTAACACAGGTTTTAGGAGCAAAAATTAAGAACTCTGACACTATCAGCCACTGCTGACTGACGTGTATTATACACTACACTTGTGCGTTATATAATATTTTTGTAAAAACGCACACAAGTGCACCTGTACGCTGCCACCGACAGGCACACACGTGCGGTTTTTAAATGCAAGCACGGACGCACTAAGAACCTAACACAGGTTTTAGGAGCGACAATTGCTGAGAAGTCTGACACTATCAGGACTGTTTTAGACTGTGTACACCAGCCCCAGATATGATGAAGGCTGGTATACGGTCACCACTAGGAATGGCTATATACCCTGCCTGCCTGGCTGCCTGTTTACTGCTACAATAGTCCTGACAAGGACTCTTTTGGTCACTAGCCTGTATTCCAACCTGGCTATACCCTGCCTGTATACAGCAACAATAGTCCTGAGAAGGACTCTGCTACTGTACTCCGACCTGGCTATACCCTGCCTGCCTGTATACAACTAGAATAGTCCTGAGAAGGACTTTTGGTCACACTGTTTGCAGCCCTGCTACGGAAATAGCTATAAAGGGCCGCAAACCTTTCCCTAAAGCAGCGACACTCTCGCTGCACTGACTGTCTGGATGGCTGTGTGCAGAGCACAGCGCGCCCGCCGGTATAAAGGCTCGGTCACGCTGTGCAGGCCGGCCAATCACTGCAATTCCACAACTAACAGGGCTGTGGCATTGCAGTGGTCTGCCAGCCAATCCCTGCATGAGGGCTGGCTCTCAAAAGAGCGCCAACATGCAGGGATGAAGACCACGAGTACAGCACGAGTATCGCGAGATTACTCGGTCCCCGCCGAGTAGACCGAGTACAGTGATACTCGTGTGAGTACCGAGTAGTAACAAGCATGCTCGCTCATCACTAATCACCACATTCAGAATTTCACGATCTATAAAAATATAAAATAAATTAATCTGATCGGTAAACGACGTAGCTGCAAAAAATGCAAATGCCAAAATTATGTTTTTTGGTCGCCACATTTTTTGTGCAAGATGCAATAACAGGCGATAAAAATGTAGCATCTGCGCAAAAATGACAGCTCAAGACGCAAAAAATAAGCCATCACTAAGCCAAAGTTTCCAAAAATGAGAAAGCTACTGATTGTTGAAAATGGCGCAAAAAGTGCACCATTTTTTTGGACAAACTTATGAATTTTTTTTAACAGCTTAGATAAAGGTAAACCTATACATGTTTGAAATCTACAAACTCATACCAACTTGAGCCATCACAACAACACATCAGTTTTACCATATAGTGAACACGGTGAATAGAGTATCCCAAAAACATTATGTGGTAAAACTAATAGTTTTATTCAAAAGTACAACTCGTCCTGCAAAAAAATAAGCCATCATACAGCAAGATTAACTGAAGAATAAAAAAGTTACGGCTCTCGGAAGAAGGTGAAGGAAAAAAACCCCGGAAAAATCGAAAATCTCCCAGGGGTCAAAGGGTTAAGGTCTAAATTGGCTCTGACCATTTACATTTTCCCACCTTTCTGAATTGTAATTTATCCTTAGAAATTGTATGCCATACTAATGGTCCCTATGACATCCATTTTATTTCTTGCATTGCACCAATTTTGGAGTCAAATAACAGCATGCTGCAAATTTTTTTTTCTCATACAGCTGAAAGATAGATGCAGATCTGCACTGCTCCATCAAATAATACTGCTGAGAATGCAATCCATTTTTTTAATCATATTGCATGCTTTCGATTTACACGTTCATGTTAGTGTACTGTATGTATGTATGTACTGTATCATCATGTGAGTGTACTGTTATATTGGTGTGATGCCCTGGCTTATCAGGTCGTCACAGGTTATTGTGCAATCTGCCCTTCTGCACAGTATCCACCCTCCTTGGTTAACGGATCCCAGTCCTATGGTGTTGTTAATAGCTTGTCAATCAAAATCTTAGGAACACTTCTCACTTGAATCTACCAGACACACCATTGGGAGGCCTGAAGGGAATAGGGCTGCCCATATGGGGGTTGGTAAGGGGAAAGTGAGGAAATTGTCAGTTCAGCAGAGTTCAGTAGAGTTCGGAGTTGAGTGGAGTGGAGTGAGGAGAGCTCCTGGATACTAGGTGGCAGAACGTGGTCTGGGCCTGGTAGGAGCTGGAACCCGGTCGCAGGGGTCAGTGTCAAGGGGCACGGACTGCCGAGAAGGGCAGCCGGCGGCCTTGAGCTGTCACCGGGCAGGGGCCAGGGCACGACGGGGTATGTGGATCACAGGCCGGAAAGTAGCTTCAGGCGTTCCGGTAATTTACTCAACGGGGGTGAAGACTTCAAGTATCATCCCCAACCCGCTCCAAAATTGGGGGTCCTAGCGCACCGATGGGATAGGGCTTTCCCACTACAGTCCAAGAAAATCCTATGAGTGAACTTTCCAAAATCCCCCTGTATATATCTCCCCCTTCTCTTTTAATCGAGTGGGTGCATGACCCCCGGGTCCGGAGACCCCTCGGGCCACTGTGGATCCGGATCCGAGCGGCAGCAGCAAGTCGGCTGCTCGCCCAGGGGCGGTACATTAGCACCCTATACAAGCTTTATATGTGTGCATTAATAATACTAGGCAGCCACCTTCCTCCATGAATAATAAGTGTGTGAGTGGTTGTATCGTCAGTATTTTGTGCCTGTGCTGCCTCCGCCTTTATCATGAAGGTCTGTTGCAGCCTTTAATACATTAGTATTGTGGCCTCGTGTTGGTAAAGCAGCAAGAATGCAGATTAGTATTTTTTTTTCTGTTTTTGCTTACCAAACTACTGAATACAGTAGTTTGAAAAAGTATTCACCCACTTGACATTTTTCGTTTTTTCTAGTTCGCCACCTGGACTGTCACTGTTTTTATGAGGGTTTGCATCAGTTCATGTAAAGCACATTCCTTTAACTGTGAACATTTGGTTTTCTCTTTATTGTGAAGCAAACAACAAATAGAATAAAATAACTGAAAATGTGCATAACTATTTCCCCCCTTAAGTGAGTACTTTGTGGAGCATCCATTTGTGGCAATTACTGATGCAAGTCGCTATGGATAAGTCTTCATGCGTTTTACAGATCTTGTCAGTGGGATTTTTGCCCATTCCTCTAGACAAAACTGCTCCAGCCCCTTCAAGTTAGATGGTTTTCTCTGTTGAACAGCAATCTTCAAGTGTGACCACAGATTCTCAGTTGGATTACAGTCTGGTCTTTGAATAGGTCCCTCCAATAAATGTACATGTTTCTCCTTAAATCACTCGAATGTTGCTTTTAGCAGTATGCTTTGGGTCATTGTTGGAAGGTAAACCTCCATCCCAGTCTCAAATCACAGACTGCAACAAGTTTTTCTAAAAAAAAATCCCTGTATTTCACACCATCCATCTTCCGCTTAACTTGGACAATTTTCCACTGCATGATGCTGCCACCACCATGTTTTACTGTGGGGATGATTGGATGATGAGCCTTGATGGTTTTACACCATAAATAGTGTTTACTTTGGTGGCCAAAAAGTTCAATTTCGGTCTCCTCTGACCACACCACCTTCCTTCAAACATTTGCTGAGTCTTCTACATGTATTTTGGCAAATTCAAACAAGCATTCCAATTTTGGCAGTAAATAAATGTTTTTTCTGGCCACTCTTCCATAAAGGCCAGCTACATGAAGCGTATAAATTAATGTAGTCATATGGACATATATTCAAGTATCTGCTTGGGAATGCTGCTGCTCTTTCAGGGTTAGCTTTGTTGTCGGTGCTGCCTCTCTGATTAATGCCCTATTTGCCGGGGCTGAGAGTTTTGGTTGGTAGCTCTCTTGGCAGATTTGTTGTGGTACAATGTTATTTCCATTTGATGATAATGGATTTGATGGTGCCCCGGGGAGTCATCAGAGATAAGTATATTTTGTAGAACCCAACCCTGACTTGTACTTCTCAACATTTTTGTCTCTGACTTTTTTTGAGATCTCCTTGGTCTTCATGGTGTTGTTTGGTTAGTGGTACTTCTCGCTTAATGGAGTTGCTGTCTCTGTCACCTCTCAGATAATATCTGTATATACTGACAGCCCAAATTGGGCTTATTTTGCACACAGATGAAAAAAATTAAACACAGATCATAATGTATAAGTAAATTGCCAAGAGGGGTGAATACTTTTGCAAGGCACTGCAGATTACGTTAAGCAAATGATATGTATGTACCGCCCCGCGCTCGGCCGCAGCCGAGCCGCTTGGATCCGAGCTCGTGTGTCGGTGGCTAGAGCGCCTCCGGATCGGGAGTCACGTCGCTCTGCAAGGGGGCTGGCGCTTTGAAGGTGGGTTTTTAGTTTAAAGTTCGTGACGCCACCCACAGGTTGTGGTGAATATAGGCACCACCACTGCTGTTAACTAGGCATCCTGGGGGAGATGTTGTGCAGCTTTGGTGTTAACCCCTCCGTGGGCAGGGGTGATAGCCCCGGGACCCGATGGGTGTGGTATAGTGGTGCTTGGCGGTGCGCAGCCCGATGGCACAGTGGTACTCACTATTAAAGAAGCACTGAGTCTCTTGTAAACCAAGAAAGATGGTGGTCGGTGCCCGCAGCCGGCTGCGTCTGGTCCCCCAGTCGGGTTGGTGGTCTCCGCCTATCTCCTGCACCTCTTTGTAGTTGGACACCCATGCTTCAGCTACGGGAGCCCCGCTCCCCAGCGTGTGTATGTTGGGAGAGCCCGTTTGCCCGCAGATGCTGGCCCCTCGGATCTCTAGCCTTTGCGGTGGCTTTTATCCCCTTTTAGGCGGGCTGTTGTCTTCAGTCGGGACTTGGATCGGAAAGGACCTAGAGTCCAGACCTCAATCAGTTAATTAACGGGGTCCGGTAGTTTCGGAACCGCGTTTCAGGGTCTGAGTACCCCCTCTGTGCTCCGGCTTCCAGTCAGTTCCCCGGTTCGGTACCGGCGGGCCACTACCCTGTCCCGGTCCCTTACGGCTCCACCTGGCCATCTCCCCGTCTCCTGCAGGCTGAGGCCACCGTATGCCTCCTAGCCAGAGGTGACTGGGCTCCAACCTAGCACCTAGTGTTAGACTGGGGCAGACCTGGTCACAGGCCTGCACCTGAACTCTACTCCTCTACACTTCACTGTCAAAAACTATCTCCGACTACTCTCCTCCTCTCCTCCAACTCATCTAACTGTGTTTTCCTGCCTCAGGGCATGTGAACTCCTCGGTGGGCGTGGCCAACTGCCCGGCTCCGCCCCTGGTGTGGACATCAAACCCTGAGGGAGGTGACTAGGGTTTTAAGGGTTGGCTGATATTACCCTTTTTAGGGGACGGGTGTTTGTGCAAGGGCCTACCTGTGACTACTTGGCTAGTCCAGGGCATCACATGTACACAGCTTGTAGGAAATGATGTTGATGCTTCCTCCTTACAACCCAATGGTCATGTAGTTGCTGAGTTTCGGGGGAGGGGGACAAAGTCAGCTCTGAGCCAGGAGGCTGACTTTTTCCTGTTACTGGGGCTAATATACTGTAATGTGCTGTAATACTAATTAAATTGATATGTTTGGTGAAGAATTCAGCTTATTGGTTGTTTTTAAATAAAATTTTGAAGTTTTTTGCTAATTAGATTTCGGTGCATATGGGTCACATGGACTCTAAACTGGGTCTTTTCCTCTTTATCTGTAATTCCTTGGCTTCTCTGCCAGCCTTTCGTCTTTAGTAAAAAAAACAAACTGTGGATATAAAAAGAACATATAGGGTCTTACCAGGATAACAACAGTAAGGGTTAATGAAAACCACTCACCTGAGCTGGTTGTGTGACACACAAGAAGTATTAAAGCATGTATCAGCTGCTGCAGACTCCACGTGCAAAAGACAGAAGCAAGAAAAAACAAGGATAAAAAGTGGAAAAAATTGCGCGCTGATGTGCCAGTAAAGAGTTAATTCCAAATAAGAGTGTGACGCCCTGGCCGGGCCAGGTAGTCACAAATAGGGCCCCCCATTACACCTGTCCCTCACAAGGTAACACACAGCCGACCATGTACACCCTAGTCACCTCCTTCAGGGCTGATGGGCAAACCAGGGGCTGGACTGGAAGGCGGAGATGCGCTTGATGGTTGCCGTAGTGGGGGCCCGAGAGCAAGGGGCCGCTGCGGCCGTGCCGCATCGCGACCAGTCCACCCAAACCCCAGAACCAGCCCTGATTGCATGGTAGCCGGAGGCCGGCACCGCAGCCGGAGGTCCAGAGAGAATGTCGCTGATGGAGGAGGGGGTTCCGACCACGCTGCCCCCGCCACCGTTCTTAACGACCGTCAGTGGTTCTGGACTGAGCTGCCTGTGGAAGGAGAACCTGATGTACAGACCGGCCCCTGAGTGGGCCGACCCCCTGCGGTGGTAGCTGCTTCAAAGGCAGCGGAGCCCCGTTGCAAGTTGTCCCCGTTGGGACCACCACCAAAGTACCATTTGAAAGTTTTAACAGATGATAAGAAAGGATGATTAACCGAAGTTCACCTGATTTACTGCAACCTTGATTTGAACCGGTCGTTGCCGGCAACTGTTGTCCCCATGGGGACTGTTTACAAATTATGCGTAGGAACTACTACGGACAAGCCCGAGAACTGGCAGGGCAACCACGAACTTGTGGTCTGTAAATAAAAATGTTTTATGGCTAAACCGTTACCGCCTCCGGAGAGGCTGATTTGGAGGATGGGCCTGGAGGGAAGTGATGGCCCAGGCCCGCCACTACTGCAACCGGTGGCGATCCTCCGGGGGTTTCAGGGGTTCCCCATGGACGTGGGTCCCCTGAAAAGGACAGAACCCGCTCGGGTAACTTGAGCTGGACTGGGGTCAAGGGTGCTGCCCATTTGCTTAGGGGCAGCATCAGGGCCAGGTTACTTGGGTGGGAGAGAGCGGAAGCCGTTACCATTAGCAACGTTTAAGTATGTGCCTCCCGATGTGGGAAGATTGAAAAATGTTTTATATGTTTACCGTTTATCTTTTTCAGTTGTGAAAATAAAACCGGTGATGGACGGGCAGCCCGCGGACGGTCTGCATTTTACTAAGGGGGAATGTGGCGCCCTGGGCAAGCCAGGACGTCCCAAGCACTACACCAACACACCCCACACTCCCGGTCAGGCACACCAAAGTCAGACAAAAACCCTTGTTGCCTTCCTCCAGGGGCTGATGTTCACATCAGGGGGTGGGCCAGGCGGTTGGTCCCGCCCACCGAGGAGTTCACAGTCCTGGAGGCAGGAAAAGGAAGCAGATTAGAGTTGGAAGTGAAAGTGGAAGGAGGGAAGTAGCAGTTGAGGAGCAGACAGAAAGCGGTCCGGGTGTGTGGCCCGGACGGAACAGCAAGGTTGGCAGACGGTGGTGACCGTCTGCAGGAGAGGCCTATTGGAGCTAGCCGTAAGGACCATGGACGGGCGGTGGCCCGGCGGTACCGGACCGGTACGCAAAGAGAAGCCAGCACCATCCGGCAGGGGCTTACGGACCCTGACAAGGCTAGGAGTCGCCGTTGAATTTGTCAAATCCGTTAGCGAAGGGAACCTCCTGGGTTTCCCAGCAGCCAAGTCCCGACAGAAGGCAACAGTCCAACCGAAAGAGGGAAACACAGTCACCGCCAAGTATAAAGTTCCCAGGGCCAGAGCCTGCGGGCAAAAGGGGCTCCTTCGGCACATATCCAAGCTGGGGAGCAGGTTACCGGTGGGAACCCATTGGAACCGTACACACTACACAGGTGCAGGGAAAGGCAGTCACCATCAACCTGCCGGGAGGAGAAACACCGCAGCCATCTGTGGGACCCATCCATCCAGCCGTTTGTTTTACCCGAGACTCTGTGTACATCATTGGCTGAGTGAGTACCACCGTGCCGTGCGGCACAGCGCTGCCCCCGCGACCCTGCACCTCGCCAGGCCCCGTAACCCGCCTGCCATCCATCACTACCCCCTCACCGGGCCCCGGGACAACCAACCCCCCTACCCACGGAGGGGAGAACTAATATCCAGGCTGCTCCCTGTCATCGCTCCCAGGATCCCCGTCCAGAGCAGCGGTGGTGTCACCAATTTCACCACAACCGTGGGTGGCGTCACGGACAATATCAAATCCCCACAATCAAATCCCCCTTTTCACTCACGGGCGAGGAACGCCGCTTGAGTTCCCGGGATCCGGCCCACCGCTCGAGCCACCACCGAGCAGCAGCCGCAGCAGCCAGACCCGAGCAGTGGGAGAGCGCAGCGTCCCCTCCTCCGCCCGCGACAACTTGGCATCACGAACAGGATCTTACCGCTCTGCCATCTGGTAGAGGTGCACCTTGTAACCGCAGGAGGTGTCGGGCCGAAAAATTTGAGAAGCCGCCATCTTGGGCGCGAAAAAGTCCCGCTCGAGCGTCTCCTCGAGCAGTGGAGGCGCGAAGGCTAAAACCCCGCCCCTGTAGAGGAGGAGCCGGAAAGAGACTAAGGGAAACTCGGATGGAGAGATGGCGGCGTCCTCAAATTGGAGCGCGGGAGTACCCGCTACCGGAGCATCTAAGCTCTGGGGGAACCGAGGAGGAGTAGCCTTTGAAGACTGCGGCCCGGGTGAGCTCCCCTCCGGGACCGCTGCGTGGCTGCAGTGGGAGCTGGGCCAGTTCTGCTTGAAGGTGAGGGCGCAGAGCCTGCAGCAGATGCTGGACTGGAAGGCGGAGATGCGCTTGATGGTTGCCGTAGTGGGGGCCCGTGAGCAAGGGGCCGCTGTGGCTGTGCCAAGTCGCGATCAGTCCACCCAAACCCCAGAACCAGCCCTGATTGCATGGGAGCCGGGGGCCGGCACCGCAGCCGGAGGTCCAGAGAGAATGTCGCTGATGGAGGAGGGGGTTCCGACCACGCTGCCCCCGCCACCGTTCTTAACGACCGTCAGTGGTTCTGGACTGAGCTGCCTGTGGAAGGAGAACCCGATGTACCGACCGGCCCCCGAGTGGGCCGACCCCCTGTGGTGGTAGCCGCTTCAAAGGCAGCGGAGCCCCGTTGCAAGTTGTCCCCGTTGGGACCACCACCAAAGTACCGTTTGAAAGTTTAAACAGATGATAAGAAAGGATGATTAACCGAAGTTCACCTGATTTACTGCAACCTTGATTTGAACCGGTCGTTGCCGGCAACTGTTGTCCCCGTGGGGACTGTTTACAAATTATGCGTAGGAACTACTACGGACAAACCTGAGAACTGGCAGGGCAACCACGAACTTGTGGTCTGTAAATAAAAATGTTTTATGGCTAAACCGTTACCGCCTCCGGAGAGGCTGATTTGGAGGATGGGCCTGGAGGGAAGTGATGGCCCAGGCCCGCCACTACCGCAACCGGTGGTGATCCTCTGGGGGTTTCAGGGGTTCCCCATGGACGTGGGTCCCCTGAAAAGGACAGAACCCGCTCGGGTAACTTGAGCTGGACTGGGGTCAAGGGGTGCTGCCCATTTGCTTAGGGGCAGCATCAGGGCCAGGTTACTTGGGTGGGAGAGAGCGGAAGCTGTTACCGTTAGCAATGTTTAAGTATGTGCCTCCCGATGTGCGAAGATTGAAAAATGTTTTATATGTTTACCGTTTATCTTTTTCAGTTGTGAAAATAAAACCGGTGATGGACGGACAGCCCGCGGACGGTCTGCATTTTTCTAAGGGGGAATGTGGCTCCCTGGGCAAGCCAGGACGTCCCAAACACTACACCAACACACCCCACACTCCCGGTCAGGCACACCAAAGTCATACAAAAACCCTTGTTGCCTTCCTCCAGGGGCTGATGTTCACACCAGGGGGTGGGCCAGGCGGTTGGTCTCGCCCACCGAGGAGTTCACAGTCCTGGAGGCGGGAAAAGGAAGCAGATTAGAGTTGGAAGTGAAAGTGGAAGAAGGGAAGTAGCAGTTGAGGAGCAGACAGAAAGTGGTCCGGGTGTGTGGCCCGGACGGAACAGCAAGGTTGGCAGACGATGGTGACCATCTGCAGGAGAGGCCTATTGGAGTTAGCCGTAAGGACCATGGATGGGCGGTGGCCCGGCGGTACCGGACCGGTATGCAAAGAGAAGCCAGCACCATCCGGCAGGGGCTTACGGACCCTGACAAGGCTAGGAGTCGCCGTTGAATTTGTCAAATCCGTTAGCGAAGGGAACCTCCTGGGTTTCCCAGCAGCCAAGTCCCGACAGAAGGCAACAGTCCAACCGAGAGAGGGAAACACAGTCACCGCCAAGTATAAAGTTCCCAGGGCCAGAGCCTGCGGGCAAAAGGGGCTCCTTCGGCACATATCCAAGCTGGGGAGCGGGTTACCGGTGGGAACCCATTGGAACCGTACACACTACACAGGTGCAGGGAAAGGCAGTCACCATCAACCTGCCAGGAGGAGAAACACCGCAGCCGTCTGTGGGACCCGTCCATCCAGCCGTTTGTTTTACCGGAGACTCTGTGTACATCATTGGCTGAGTGAGTACCACCATGCCGTGCGGCACAGTGCTGCCCCCGCGACCCTGCACCTCGCCAGGCCCCGTAACCCGCCTGCCATCCATCACTACCCCCTCACCGGGCCCCGGGACAACCAACCCCTCTACCCACGGAGGGGAGAACTAACATCCAGGCTGCTCCCTGTCATCTCTCCCGGGATCCCCGTCCAGAGTAGCGGTGGTGTCAGCAATCTCACCACAACCGTGGGTGGCGTCACGGACAATATCAAATCCCCACAATCAAATCCCCCTTTTCACTCACGGGCGAGGAACGCCGCTTGAGTTCCCGGGATCCGGCCCACCGCTCGAGCCACCACCAAGCAGCAGCCGCAGCAGCAGCAGCCGGACCCGAGCAGTGGGAGAGCGCAGCGTCCCCTCCTCCGCCCGCGACACAAACTGACAGGTGCCAGGGTTGGAGCCCTGGTACCTTTGGCTAGGAGGCAGACGGTGGTCTCATCTGCAGGAGCCGGGAAGACGACTAGGTAGAACCGTGGTGGACCGGGGCAGGGTGGTGTCTGGCCGGTACCGAGCCGGAAAACCGACCCGGAACCGGAGCACAAAGGGGGTGCTCAGACCCTAAAGCTAGGTCCAGAAACTACTGGAGACTAGTTAATTAACTGATTGAGGCCAGGATTCTAGGTCCTGGCCCACGCAAAGTCCCAAAAGAAGACAACAGCCCACCGAGGGGGATAAAAGGCCACCGCCACGGCTCAGAGATCCCACGAGCCAGCGCCCGCGGGCAAGGGCTCCTTAGGCCGTCACAAGCCGGGAGCAGACTCCTGAAGTTGCAGGCTCAGGTAGTCCAACGTTCACACAGGTGCAGGAGAAAGACAGAGACCACCAGCCGGGTGGGGGACCAGAACGCAGCCGGCTGCAGGCACCGACCACCATCATTTTTGTTTACCAGAGACTCGTGTGTTTCCTTCAATAGTGAGTACACCAGCACCCTGCGGTCACCCCTCTCCCTGCACCAACGCCCTCCGGGTCCCGGGGCCATCATCCCTATCCACGAAGGGGTTAACAACTTGCTGCATAACATCTCCCCTGGGTGCCCTGTCACAGCAGCGGTGGTGTCCAACCTCACCAAATACTGTGAGTGGCGTCACGAACTCTAATACGGCCCAGCCGTACATATACGTCCAACCCCCCCACCTTTTTATTTGGAGTGTCCGCAGGACCCCCGGGTCCAGAGACCCTTGAGCCACCACCCCTGAAGTTCCGGACTCGAGCAGCGGCGGCTGCTGGTCATGGGTGCGGCACACCCCGAAACTTGGCGTCATGAACAGGATACTTACTCATCTACTTACCTTGTGATAAAATTTTCAGAATCCGCCATCTTGCCGCCATCTTTTGGCGTGAAGATTCCTGCCAAAGCCTTCTTCCCCACAAAAAGAGCGTGAGAGTTGAAGCCCCGCCCCCTGGGAACACGACCGGAAAGCAGAGCCGGAAGTCGAAAAACAAAACTTACTGGCCAGAGAGAGGACTGCCATGAAAAGACCAAGGGGGAGGGCGGATGAAGATTCTGTGACATGTGACTGAGCAGATAAAGGGCAGGGACTCCAGGACCCTGCCACCCTTCTGGTTCCTGGAACACAAGAGAGTGACATTGCTGACCCGTCCCACAAGCTCGGAGTGTCAGAGCCCATGCCCGGAACAGCGGCATGGGTGGAAGCCCAGACTGCGCAGATGTGTCGCCGGATCCAGGCGCAGCCGCGCTTCATAATGGAGCGGTGGTTGGCCGAGATGGAGGAGCTAGCTGCGGCCATGCAGGCACGCGAAGTGGAGGCAACCTTAGAGGAGCGGATGAGTGACCCACGCCCCTATGTCGCCGAGGGACCGGCCGACTCAGCTGAGGGACCCGGTCTTCCCCTACCCTCTATATTGCCTCCCTTGCCGTCCGTACCGGTTGCTGCTGACCTCCCACTCGGTCCGCTGCCATCAATACCGGCAGCGGAGCCCGTTCCACCGGCCCGTGAGGACCCACCTGCAGAAGCCGCCGGCAATCAGCCCGTCGCCACCCCGGCACCAATACCGGCCCCGAGGAAGATTAGTATCCGGGGGCCGCAGTCTCTACACCACTTCTCTAGGGCAGCTCTCATGCCCACCCAGTAGAATCTCTCCCTGAGGAGTGCCTCCAGCTTCTTCCAACCAAAGTGGCCTGCGCCATTGTGATAGGCTTCTAGCACCATCCGAGCATCCTTCTGTGGCACAATCACCTGCCACACCTTCTCATGCGTCTTCGGGTTGGTGATGCTCCTGTAGAGTTTGTCTTGGCGGATAAACAACCGACCTCTCTCTCTCCACAGGTGCTGTGCTTCTGAATCAAGGCTGGCACCAAGTTAGTTGATCAGCTTCTTCACCAAGCCAACTGCTGGATCATTCTCCTGAGTTTCCCCCCAGTTGTAGTGAGGTAGCGGATTCAGGATCGCTTCTTGGTGACTGTTGTGCGACTGCTGGCACTGGTTGGCTCCACGGCGATGGAACGCTGGCAGCTTGATCTTGTCAAGGTCATCCACATCTTCACTCTCGTCTGCTAGGTGTGGCATCCTTGACAGAGCGTCTGCATTGCCCTTCTTGCGACCGGCCCGGTACTTGACAGTGAAATCATAGTTTGCTAGCCAGGCTACCCATCGTTGCTTCATGGCACCCAATGTAGCAGTGTCCAAGTGGGTTAGGGGGTTGTTTTCTGTGAAGACGGTGAATTTGGTGGCTGCCAAGTAGTGCTTGAATCACTCTGTGATAGCCCAGACCATGGCCAGGAACTGTAACTTAAATGAGCTATCGTTTTCTGGGTTTCTTTCAGTAGGCCGGAGCTTCCTGCAGGTGTAAGCGATCACACGTTCCTTGCCTTTCTGCATCTGTGAAAGCACTGCTCCTAGCCCCACATTACTGGCATCGGTGTACAGCACAAATAGTAGACCGTAATCAGGGTAGGCTAGAATCTCTTCACCCATCAGGGCCCCTTTCATTTGTCTGAAGGAGTGTTCTGCTTCTCCCCAGTTTAACGGTGGGACGGAAGTCTTCCCCTTCTTTGCTTGACCTACCAGGAGCTCTTGCAAAGGTGCCGCCATCTTCATATAGCCCTTGATGAACCTCCTGTAGTAGCCCACCGGGCCAAGGAACTCACGTACCTCCCGGACAGTGGTGGGTCTGGGCCAGCTCTGGATTACTGTGACCTTCTCTGGGTCTGGTGATACTCCTTCTGCACTGACCACATGACCTAGGTATTGGACCTTCGGCTTTAGTAAATGGCATTTGGATGGTTTCAGCTTCATCCCATATCGGGACAGTGCTTCAAAGACTTTTGCCAGGTGTTTCAAGTGATCCTCATAGGTCTTGGAGTACACGATGACGTCATCCAGGTAGAGCAGGACGGTCTCAAAGTTGAGGTGTCCCAGGCATCACTCCATCAGCCTTTGGAAGGTCCCGGGAGCGTTACAAAGTCCAAATGGCATGCTGTTGAACAGAGGCCCATAGGGGTGGTGAAGGCCTCTGCTACAGATACTTGCCAGTAGCCACTAATGAGATCTAGGGTAGAAAAGTAGTTGGAGGCCTTTACGGAAGTGAGGGATTCCTCTATCTGTGGCAAGTGGTAGGCATCTTTGTGTGTTATCTGATTTATCCGTCTATAGTCAGCACACATCCTCATTGTGCCATCCTTCTTTTTTACCAGGACTAGGGGAACCGCCTACTGCAACTGTCCCTAATGACTCCTGCCTCTTTCATGTCCTTCAGCATGTCTTTGGCGCACTGGTAATGGGCTGGTGGTATAGGCCTATGTCTTTTCTTAATGGGAGGATGACTACCTGTGGGTATGTGATGTTTCACCCCCTTGATTCTCCCAAAGTCTAGTGGGTTTTTACTGAAAACCTGTTCGTACTCCTGTATGACCCAGTGAATCCCTTGTTTTTGGTAGGTGGGGGTAGAGTCAGTCCCCACATGGAGTTTTTGACACCAGTCCTCTAATTGCTTTTGGTAGGCCTCACCCTGTTTTGAGTCAGCTTGCGTCAGGGAGCCCACGGGCTGTATTGCGTTGTTTGGGCAGGTAAACAGTTTGGCAATGGTAGCGTATCTTGGTAGTCTAGCTTTCTCCTCCCCACAGTTCAGCACTTGTACGGGTACTCTTCCCTTGTGTACATCAACTACCCCTCTGGCTGTCAGGATTGTGGGCCAGTGTTCTGAAGGAGTGGGTTCTACTACGGCCTGGAAATCCCATCCCCCAAGACCTACCGCTGCCCTGCACCACATCGTCATCTCACTCCGTGGGGGTATCACAATGGGGTTGGCATCTATCACCCGTACACTACCGATTTCACCGCCAGTCTGGTGTACCGGTTGCTTCTGCAAGATGACTCGGATCTCTTTTTGCAGGGCTCTCCATTGTCCGCCCTCAACAACCTCAGCAATCTGTTGAAGCAACAGCAACACGTGTCCTAGGCAATTCTCAATGACATTAGTGCCTAAAATCATTTGTGGGTTCCTTTCCTTAACATCATTATCCACAACAATTAGTCCTTGTGTAGCGCCCTGGAGAACCAGGTACACGCACATTTAGGCCCCCACAGTACACCAGTCCCCAAAGGGTTAAATCAGCCGACCTGAAACCCTAGTCACCCACCCCCAGGGCAAGACAGGCACACCAGTGGGCGTGACCAGGTGGTTGGGACACGCCCACCTAGGGGTCTAGATAGCCCAGGGCAGGAAAATGAGGAGTGCAGTTTTGCAGTTCAAGTTGAGAGGAGGTGGGCTGGAGCTAGGTGTAGCTCCAGCAGAGAAGTTCAAGTTGAACGGTGCCAGAGTTGGAGCCCTGGTGCCATTGGCTAGGTGGCATACGGTAGCCATAGTCTGCAGGAAATGGGAAGATGGCTGTGGGATCCAGAGTGGACCAGGACAGGGTAGTGGCCCGCCGGTGCAGCCACCGGAAAACTGACCGGAAACCGTACGCACAGAAAGGGGGTACTCGGACCCAGAAGCCAGGACCGAAATCCGTGGCATAGCTAATTAAGCGATTAAGGGCAGGATTATAGGTCCTGTCGCAACCTAAGTCCCGAAAAGTAGACAACCACCCACAGAGCGGGATAGGGCCACCGCCAGGGCCAGTAGATCCCACGGGTCAGCGTCAGACGGGCACAGCTCCCAAACAAAGAACCGGGAGTGGGAACCTGCATTACACACCAGGCAGTCCCATTTTCTACAAACAGTGCAGAGGAGAAAGACTTGGTTGCCACACCCGCGTGAGGACACCGAAACAACCGTCTGCGGAGCTTGGCCACCATCATTTTTGGTTTACCACAGGACTTGTGTACTTCTTCTCATCGTGAGTACCATCCCCGGCCTGGCTGGGTGCACCGGTCCCTGCACCATCACTCCTCAGCACAAAGACACTGGGCCCCGGGGCATCCATCCCTACCCCCAGAGGGGTTAACAACAAGCTGCCATTACACCTCCCCGGGTCTCCCATAACTGCAGCGGTGGTGTCATACCTCACCACACACCGTGGGTGGCATCACGGACAACCTCCCTTGTAAATAAATTCCCCATTTTTTACTCGTGGGCGGCGGAGCGCTGCTCGAGCCCAGGTCCGGTCCCCGCTTGAGCCACAGAGAAGCCCCGGATCCGAGCATCCCCGAGCAGCCTCCTCGCAGAGGTCTGACCTCCCCGCCCGCGACACTTGTTCCTTCAATTCCTGCCTCCCCACTTTTATGGTCACCTCTTTGACCCCAATCTGGTCTATAGGTTGTCTATTAGCTGCATAGATGGTAAGGTCAGGGTCCGGTCGTCGGAGATTGTCATCCAACCAAAACCTGCGATAAAGGACATACGGGATTGTCGTTACCTGAGAGCCGGTGTCCAATAATGCTGGGGTTGGGATCCCGTCCAGTGTGATGGACAGGACTGGTCGTCCACCCACGTACTGTTCACGGCAGTCAGCTGGGCCAGGTTTTCTTAATCCTGGGGACCGGCCCTTGACAACAGGTTTAAGCCGTTTAAAGGACAGACTCTCGCATAGTGGCCTGCTTCCTGACAACGGATGGGTTGCCCAGACGAGTCATAGCGATCGCTGCTCCTCCCTCAGGATGAGGGACCTTTTCTCCCTTGTATCCAAGGGACATCTTTTGGACTGTCAGCTAGCAGGATCCTGTGAGGGGTTTTGGATTCTGGTGGGAGTTGCATTGCTTTCAGGATCCGGGCGACGTCCTTGCTGAGCTGTTGCACCTGGCGTCCTTGCTGAGCTGTTGCACCTGGGTGGACAGGGCATCTGATGTTTCAGCTGAGGTTATGAGTCCTTTTGCTGCTACCAGGGCCTGCGAGGAAGATTCTGCTCTGGCAGTCGAGGTGTTGGCAGACCATGCTGGTTGGTTGGGGTCCGTGTCAATGGGGGGCTGGTGTGCTTTCACGGCCCTGTCTTTCAGAATGGCAAAATCCACATCACGGTGTTCCAGGGACCACAGCCTTATCTGCTTTCTATACTCAGAGGTGTGCAGGCCCTGCAAGAACTGTTCTGTCATCATCGTGTTTCCCTCTTGATCACTGACAGGGTCCACGAGTTTAAGAACCCGCAGTGCGGTTTGCAACCTGAGGGCATAGTCTCTAATGCCATCTTGGGGCCTCTGGCGGCAGTTATAGAAGCCCATTCTCAGCTCTGCCTCTGTGCGGTTTTCAAAGGCAGCTTTCAGTTTGATAAAAATGGTGTCTACAGAGCTTCGGTCATCACTGGTCCAGGCCTCAGCCTCTAATTCTGCTGCTCCAGTCATTGCCCCAGCACCACTGCGGCCCTCTGTTTGCCGGTCATTACGTACATGTTCAGCAGGGTGCTGATCTTCTTTTTGAATCCGGTCAGGGTGTCTGCCTTGCTAGTATATTGGGGCAGCCAGGTCGGCCCTGGGACGTACAGTAAGTAGATCGGCATGATTGGGGAGATTTCAGCCGGCGCGGCTGCGGCCGCCGCACCGGAGCTAGGCGCTTCTGCGTTCACCGCGCTGGGGCCAGGCGTCGCTTGGGCTGCGGTGTACTGGCTGGGGGCAGTAGTACTCACAGTGTACATCTTCCCTCAGAGTTCCGCTTCTTTTCTCCAATCGAGCACTACCTGTCTTCCTTTGCAGGTCACCTCCTCCTCTCACGGGGTCAGAGCACTCTTGGGATTCTGGGACGGTCCCTCCTCCCTGTGGGCGGTTTCTTCATCTGCACGGGCTGTAGCTTTCTGATGACGCACTTTCAGCAATGGCAAAATGGCGGCGGTTCAAATTTTTCAATCGGACCGCCAAGGCACACTGTCACCCATCTGAACGGGTCTAGTCCTGAATCCTGTTTGTGACGCCAAAAAGAAGATGTGATGCCCCAGGGGTGATGATCCTGTTCGGGAATGCCACAGGTCTTGTAAAGTCTGGCAACAGGTAATGTCAGTTATTTTAAATGTGTAGTGACGCCACTCACGGCTTACGGTCAGTAAGGTTAATGATCGCCACTGCAGGTTTTATGAGCTTCTGGGGCTGATGGGGTCTGCAGCCAGGTGGTGTAGCCTCCCGTGAGTAAGGCAGGCCCCAGGGGCTCGGGTGATCAGGGTAGCTGGTTCCAAAATAACAGAGACTGAGTCCGAAAGTCTTTCAACTGGTTTTTACTCACTTTCAGATGTAGCTGTGAGCTCACCTGGGCGATGCAGCAATGAACCAGGTAGAACCAGGTCTCCTTCAGGCCAATATGAGGGTAACTGTTAGCTCGCCTTCCTAGCACTTCTATGTTCGGATACCCCCTGACTTGAAGTACCATGGGGGTCTATCCAGGGAGTCGCAACTGCCTTTTATTCCATGTTTGGCCCGTTTGCCAGCAGCGTGGACCAGGTAATATGGCTTCAGGCTCTGTCTCCTTATGGGTCCTTGCGTTGCTGCTGAGGCTCGGACTCTGTGTGATTGGTGAGGTACTTGTAGTTCACCTCACTGGCAGGTTTAGCAGGTTGTTAAACCGGGGTCTGCTCTAGGGACCTGTTTACCGTACGTGCCTAGTCACCAGGAGCACCTTTTCCAGACTCCTTCAGTGACCGTTCTCCTCCACTAACTGTCACTACACTCGCGCAGGGTCTGACTAGTGGCCGCGCGTGTCACCCTGGCAACCGCCGCTCACCACTACCAAACTGGCTCTCCTCCTCCTTTCTTGACAGCCTCTGCACTTTAGCTCCCAGCCCCTCCGCTTCACCTCTTGATGAGATTTGAAAGCTAGCCCCCTCTGGAGACTACCCAAGGGTCCCCTCCAAAGGTGTCGGAGACCTGGTTGCTATGTGTCTGTGCATACACACCTCATTCTGGCCTTTAGGATTACCTGGAAGCATTGTCCCAGAATGGGTGCAGTACTCAGTGGTGCCTAACCAGGTCAGGGGCGCCACACAATCTTATTACAATGTATAAATATATGAGGGAACAGTACATAGACCTTTCTAATTATATTTTTACACCTACTGCGATGGAAAGAAGGAGAATTCACTACGTGTAGAGAAAGAAGGTTTAATCATAATCACAGATGCAGATTCTTTACTGTAAGAGCAGTGAGGCTATGGAACTGTCAGCTACATAATGCTATAATGACCAATGAATGGCCAAAATCATAAAGTGGCTAACTGTAGACTGAAAACAAAATCCTAAAAGAAGAATAGAGCAAATAGCCAGGAATAAATACAAATAACATATTTATTGAAGCATAATATTAAAAAAACAGACAAAGGGGATAAGTCAAGAAAATGTCATCCATAAGCATCCTATAAAAACACGTATGTACTGCAAATAAATGTTTTCAAGAGAAGTATATTCAGTAATTGACCACTAGAGGTCCTCAGTGTAGAAGAAAAGGATTCAAATAAATATAAATATTGCACATTCTCAGAGAAAATTAAAATTGTATATTGTACTCTCCAAATATAAATTGATTGCATAATCACAGAATTTTTTTTAACACTCTCAAAACACTTCAGCTAAGGCTACTTTCACACTTGCGTTGAACAGTATCCGTTGCATTGCGTTGTGTGACGGATGCAACGGATGTGTTGCATATAGTGGCACAACGGATGCAACGGATGATGCAAAACAACGCAATCCGCTTTGGGTTTGTTTACAGTTTTGCCGTCGGCAGACTATTGTGAACGATCAGCCGATCACTTACAGTAGCCGGTCGCCGGGTGATCAGCTGATCGCTCCCAGTAGCCGGCTGCCGGGTGATCAGCTGATCACTCACAGTAGCCGGCCACCGGGTGATCAGCTGATCACTCACAGTATCTGGCCGCCAGGTGATCAGCCGATCGCTCCCAGTAGCCGGCCGTCGGGGGATCAGCTGATCGTTCGGTCGCCGACAATGTGTGCAGGGGGAAGGAGCGGGGGGTGGAGTGAGAAGTGGGTGGAGCCGAGCGGGGCCATGGCTGAGGACGTCAGTGCCGCGGGGACTGCATCGCTGGGGGACAGGTGAGTGTGTGTGTGTGTGTGTGTGTGTGTGTGTGTGGGTGTGTGTGCGATTGTGTGTGTGTGTATACATACGGAGTGTGGGAGGGGGCGGAGCCGAGCGGGGAAGTGTCGGGCTCCCGGCACACGTAACCAGGGTTCCTTGGTTACCCGATGTGTACCCTGGTTACGGGTGTAGGGAGCCAGAGAGAGCATGCGCAGTGAAATCCAAAGGATTCCGCTGCTCAAAAAAACGTTACATGCTGCGTTCCTTCCACCCGACGCAGCATCAAAATAACGACGCTGCGTCGTCCGGCGGATGCAACGCTGACACTTGCGTTACAGTGCGTCATCCATACAAGTCTATGGAGAATAGCACAGTGCGTTAACGGACTGCGCTATTCTCCATAGTGACGGACTCCGCTGAACGCAAGTGTGAAAGTACCCTAAAGAAAACCAAAAGTGGACTAAGAAAAAAGGATATAAGCGACCTCAAAGAAAGAAAACACATACAGTACATGAATCAAAAATATTGTAATTGCCCATCTGTGCAAAATAGAATATAGGAAAGAGAAAGAGACAATATGTGAGCTATAAAAAATATATAAGACCAAAGTTGGTATAGATAAATATAGTCCAAAACTTATTGCACAGATCCAAATACAAAAGAACAGCAGCTAGACAGGCATAGTTATTGCACTGACCTAAATTACCGATATAGCAGCAGAGGAGGTAATGCTAAATGCTAAATGCAATTTCCCAAAGCACTATAATAGCAGCAAAGGAGACAGGTAGAGATGAGCGAGGCTCGAGGTTCGCCAATTTCATGTTCGAGTGATTTTGGGGGGTGTTCGAGAGGTTCGTCGAACTCGAGCTTTTTTGCTAAAAGCTCGACAGTTCGAGTTAGGTTCGAGAACGGTTCGAGCACCAAAAGCAGGGCTTTTCACAGTAAGGCTATGTGCACACGTTGCTATCTGCATGTGTCTTGCGTCCCCAGCACAATCCCTCTCCCTTTCCTACTCACCGATCACGAGTGCCTCGCTGCACGCTGTCACATATCTGCGGCGTCTTTTCCTTTTTTGAAAATGGCTGCCGCTTCATTATTCAATTAGTTATTCTGTGCATTCCCCGCCCACCGGCACCCATGATTGGTTGCAGTCAGACACGCCCCACGATGAGTGACAGCTGTGTAGAGGTGGGCAGACCCCTTACAAAGGAAGCCCGGAATGTTAATGTTGTTTTAATAAAAATGTTTTTATTGTTATTATATTGTGTTAGTGGGTCCCCCTAGTGGCCGGGTGGGACGGCTGTCTCACAGCAACAGGTGGTAGGAGGAGCCGGCAGCAGAAAGGGGAGGGAGGAGTACAGTTGTTAGAAAAAGTGCGAGTTAGAAGGCAGTTGTGTCCGGGACGGGAGAAAGAAAGCAGAGCCGGGGCAGAGTGTGGGAGCTGGAAGAATAGGGAAGCCGGAGAGAACAGGAGCGGGCGGAATCTCAAGAGCGAAGCAGACTGGTGTGGGTCCGGTTTGTGGGTAGCCATAGTGGGAGCCGGGTGAAGCAGAGTAGCCGGGCACATCCCCACTGGAGAGGACGTCAGGGCAGGCTTCCCCCAGCTAAGGAAAAACGTGAAGTCATCTGCAACTGCCGGTTTATTTTGGAAAATAAAGAATGTCTTTTATTTGCACCAAAGCATGCCTGGAGAGTGTTTATACGTCGGACGACATCTGCACCACCACACTCTGCCCCACCAAGACATCTCCTGTCCCGATAGTGACGGCGGAACCAGGGGTAAGCCTGAATGAAGGGGCCACGACTACAAGCCCCGAGGCACCCCTGGCACCCCGTTACATGTGGCGTAGTCGGCAGGATCCGGATTGTATGCAAGGGGTCCCGACCCAAGAAGAGCCTAGGGCACAGGATCCGGATTATTGGAAAAGATTCCCGATCCCATGGTGGGAAGAAGAAGCAGTGCCTGCAGAGTTGGACCGGGCACAAGATGGCGGCAAGATGGCCGTCGTCTTCAAGGACGCAGAAAGCGCGCTAAAAGTTGGCGCCAAAAGAAGAGCCTGGGGCTGGCCGGTGCCGAAAAAGAAGTTCGGAGTACTCCGCCCAAAGAGGGGAGGTGCCGGTCCCAGGGCACGGATGAAGATATGTGAAGTGGGCGGTGTTCCAGAGAAAAAGAAGAACCGCCGCGGAGGGGTCGACCTGATGTGTGAGACTGGGGGTGGAGTATACCCAAGAGCGGGAAAAATAGGCCCGCCTCCACTTCCTCCAGCATCTCCACTGACCCCGCCGCCATTATCAGAGTTGCCAACTGCTAACGAGATGGAGACCTCCAGACAGCAGCAAGATGTGGTGGCCGCGCTGGCAGCCACTAACCTGGGCCGAGGACGTCCTAAGCAGACTGCGGCTGCAGCTGCGGAAGCACTTCCTATCAACATACCGGCTGTACCAGGAGGACAAGAGCGCCTGACCAAAGTGACCTGGGTTACAACGTGGGACGGTGTGACCGGAGAGACCACGACTGAGGTCCGGGCGACGTACACCGCTCAGCTGCCGTCGGGGAATCGGCCCCTGGGAAGCCCATACCCATACCCATACCTGGAGACACCCCCGCCAGTCGTGGTGGGACCGTCGACATCTGTTCCAGTCCAAGCTCCGGAAGATTCACACGCCCGGAAGCTGGAAAAGGACAACTGGGGTTTCTTTTGGGACCCAGTACAGCCGTCACCCCTACCTCAACGGAAGTCCCCGTCCCCAGAACCGGACCCGGTACAGGAGCGACTGCTTGCCGAGACCGTGGACCGGGAAATGATGGCTGGTTCCCGGAGTGAGGAGTTTGAGCAGCAGTGCACCACAGGAATTGTGGTGAAGTATAATCAGAAGGAGGGTTACGGCTTCATCAAGGACGAAGAGACCGGCGATGACTATTTTTATAACAGAGTGCACCTGGACGTTGAAGGCCTACCCCAGCGCCTGCACACGTTATATCCGGGGGAAAAGGTCCGGTTTATGCGAGAGGTGGGATGCCGAGGCCACTTCGCAGTTGGCGTAACCCGGATGCCTACCTCACAAGAGGCTGCTCAATGGCAGCAAGAATTGGAGTGGGAGGGATGCCAGTACCGGCGGCGGTCGCAGCCAAGACCGGTGCTGGCTGAACTCTCCTACCCGAGACGCACCTTGGCCGTAACTCCCGAAGTGATGCCCGGACCGGCCGCTGACCCGGAGAAGGGAACCCCGGCGGTGCTGGCTATCAGCCAGAACATCACCACACATCCAGTAATTGTCATGGACATACCTCAGCCGCCTCGTGCAGCGACCCCGTCACCCCCATCGGGGGTTGAGGAGACCAAGGCACCGGAGCCCACCGTCGGTTATGAGCCCTTCCAGAGACTGCGCCGGCTGCCCGGGCAGTCCTTGTCGGACTATGTGAGGGCCCAACGAGCCGAATGGAAACGGGCTTTGCACCCGGAGTGAAGTGCCCTGATCGGCTTGTTTGAAGACCGGCGTTGTTTGAACCGGCAGAAGTTTTACTGTTAATCACCGTTCAAGTTGTTAAGCCCGGAGAGAGCCTGCTGCTGGACTGAGCCAGGAGCTCCCTCCGCGTCATTGAAGAAGATGTTGCCGCTGCGTGTTCCTGCCGTCTAAACGTCTAAGACCGGGAGTGCTGCAAGAGCCTCCGGGCAGAAGCTCCACTAAGACCGGGAGTGCCTGCCGACGGCCTCCGGGCACGACTAAGACCGGGAGCTTTCAGGAGGAACTCCGGGCGCTGGACTGGCGTACCCCCGTTGGGTGCCCTAGGGTACGCATGGTTGTCGTTTTACTAAAATGACTTTGTTTAGTTTTTAAATGTGTTTTAGGGTTGTGCCTTGCCGGGAGGCTCAGGCTTTAAGAGGGGAGGTATGTAGGGGTGGGCAGACCCCTTACAAAGGAAGCCCGGAATGTTAATGTTGTTTTAATAAAAATGTTTTTATTGTTATTATATTGTGTTAGTGGGTCCCCCTAGTGGCCGGGTGGGACGGCTGTCTCACAGCAACAGGTGGTAGGAGGAGCCGGCAGCAGAAAGGGGAGGGAGGAGTACAGTTGTTAGAAAAAGTGCGAGTTAGAAGGCAGTTGTGTCCGGGACGGGAGAAAGAAAGCAGAGCCGGGGCAGAGTGTGGGAGCTGGAAGAATAGGGAAGCCGGAGAGAACAGGAGCGGGCGGAATCTCAAGAGCGAAGCAGACTGGTGTGGGTCCGGTTTGTGGGTAGCCATAGTGGGAGCCGGGTGAAGCAGAGTAGCCGGGCACATCCCCACTGGAGAGGACGTCAGGGCAGGCTTCCCCCAGCTAAGGAAAAACGTGAAGTCATCTGCAACTGCCGGTTTATTTTGGAAAATAAAGAATGTCTTTTATTTGCACCAAAGCATGCCTGGAGAGTGTTTATACGTCGGACGACATCTGCACCACCACACTCTGCCCCACCAAGACATCTCCTGTCCCGATAGTGACGGCGGAACCAGGGGTAAGCCTGAACGAAGGGGCCACGACTACAAGCCCCGAGGCACCCCTGGCACCCCGTTACAGCTGTCTCACTGCAACCAATCACAGCCGCCGGTGGGCGGCTCCATATTGTGCAGTAAAATAAATAATTAAATAATAATAATAAAAAAAAGCAGTTCCCCCATATTTGATACCAGCCAGGATAAAGCCATACAGCTGGATGCTGGTATTGTCAGGATGGAGAGCACCACGTTATCGGGAGCCCACCACCCTAACAATATCACCCAGCAGCCGCCCGGAATTGCCGCTTCCATTAGATGCCACAGTCCCGGGACTCTACCCAGCTCATCCCGAATTGCCCTGGTGCGGTGGCAATCGGGGTAATAATGAGTTAATCATGACAAGCGTCTCCCTGAGACACCTTCCATGATTAAACTGAAAGTGAAAGTAAAGAAACACACACAGCGAAAAATACTTTATTTGGAATAAAAAATAAAAAAAACCTTTTTCACCATTTTATTAAAATTCCCAAATACCCCTCCAGGTCCGACGTAATCCACACAACACTGTCAGCTCTGCTAGCTCTGCTACATGAAGATGACAGGGAGTGCTCTGTGTCCTCTCCACCTAGCACCTGAGGTGAACCGCGCTGTAATCTGAGACTTCAGTCTGCACTGCAAAAGTCAAGATTACCAAATCTGCCTGTGTTTATCATTAGAGCCAGTAGCTGAATGGATAGAGCGCTTGCCTAAAGCTGGTGTCACACATAACGACGACGACAACGACGTCGCTGCTACGTCACCATTTTCGGTGACGTTGCAGCGACGTCCCGTCGCTGTCGCTGTGTGTGACATCCAGCAACGACCTGGCCCCCGCTGTGAGGTCGCCGGTCGTTGCTGAATGTCCAGCTTCATTTTTTGGTCGTCACTCTCCCGCTGTGACACACACATCGCTGTGTGTGACAGCGAGAGAGCGACGAAATGAAGCGATCAGGAGCCGGCACTGGCAGCTGCGGTAAGCTGTAACCAGCGTAAACATCGGGTAACCAAGGGAAGACCTTTCCCTGGTTACCCGATGTTTACGCTGGTTACCAGCCTCCGCTCTTGCTGCCAGTGCCGGCTCCTGCACTGTGACATGTGGCTGCAGTATGCATCGGGTAATTAACCCGATGTATACTGTAGCAAGGAGAGCAAGGAGCCAGCGCTAAGCAGTGTGCGCGGCTCCCTGCACTCTGAACTGTGACATGTAGCTGCAGCACACATCGGGTTAATTAACCCGATGTGTGCTGCAGGAGAGCAAGGAGCCAGCGCTAAGCGCGGCTCCCTGCTCTCACACATGTAACACAGCGACGTTATGATCGCTGCTTCTGCTGTGTTTGACAGCTAAGCAGCGATCATAACAGCGACTTACAAGGTCGCTGTTACGTCACCGAAAATGGTGACGTAACAGCGACGTCGTTGTCGCTGTCGCTTAGTGTGACACCAGCTTAAGAAGCATTAGTTCACGAGTTCAAGACCCAGCTGTGTCGGTAAAAAGTTTAATTTATTTTAAATTAGAATTATTTATTTATATTTCTAATTTAATTTAATTATGCACTGAGGGGAGGAGCCGGACATCAGCTGTGGGCCACACCTCTAAAATCGGAGCAGTTCACGGAATGAGGCTGCATTGCTCTCTCTCTTTCTCTCAGTCATTCAGTCAGTCTCAGTCAGTCAGTCTAAGTCAGTCAGTCAGTCAGTCTCAGTCAGTCAGTCTCAGTCAGTCAGTCAGTCAGTTAGTCAGTCTCAGTCAGTCACTCAGTCTCAGTCAGTCAGTCTAAGTCAGTCAGTCAGTCAGTCAGTCAGTCTCAGTCAGTCAGTCTCAGTCAGTCAGAATCAGTAAGTCAGCCAGTCTCAGTCAGTCAGTCTCAGTCTCAGTCAGTCAGTCTCTCTCTCTCTCTTCCTCTCTTCTCTCTCTCTCTCCTCTCTCTTCTCTCTCTCTCTTCTTCTCTCCTCTTCTCTTTTCTTCTCTCTTCTTCTCTCCCCTCTCTCTCTTTTCTCTCTCTTCTCTCTCGTCTCTTTCTCTTCTCTCTTCTCTCTCTCTCTCCTCTCTCTCTTCTCTCCTCTTCTCTCTCTCTATTCTCTCTCTCTCCTCTCTCTCTTCTCTCCTCTTCTCTCTCTCTTCTCTCTCTCCCTCTCTCTCTTCTCTCCTCTTCCATGTTTCTCTCTTCTCTCTCCCTCTCTCTCTTCTCTTTTTTCTCTCTTTTCTCTCTCTTCTCTCTCTTCTCTCTCTCTCTCTCTCACAGACCTGGCGATGATCAGCTGATGCGGTCACCTGATGGAATCAGCTGACACTATAAGTCGAGCGGTGAGGCCGGCTTTTTACCGCCCGGCCGGCTAAACTATCAGCTGATGCTGTCGGACAGGAGTCTGCACTGAAGTGTGTAGTTTGTTTGTTTGTTTTTTTTTGCACTGATGTATCAGCTGATTTTTTAAAAGCCGTTTATACAATCAGCTGCTGTGTCATGTGATTCAGGCCCTTGAACCTGACACATCATCTGATCGCTTTGCCTTCCAGTAAACCAATCAGATGATATTGGATCCAGATTGGACGGCGCAGGACCCTTTACCCAGGATTACTGCGGAGGGGGGTTCTTTATTTCAATAAAGATGGAGTCACTAATTGTGTTGTGTTTTATTTCTAATAAAAATATTTTTCTGTGTGTTGTGTTTTTTTTATCTGTACTAGAAATTCATGGTGGCCATGTCTAATATTGGCGTGACACCATAAATTTCGGGCTTAGGGCCAGTTGATAATATACAGCTAACCCTAACCCCATTATTACCCAGCGAGCCACCCGTCACCAGGGCAGCTGGAAGAGTTGGATACAGCGCCAGAAGATGGTGCTTCTATGAAAGCGCCTTTTCCGGGGCGGCTGCGGACCGCAATTCGCAGCAGGGCCCAGAAAGCTTGGGCACCCTGAGATGTGGATTCCAATCCCCAGCTGCCTAGTTGTACCTGGCTGTACACAAAAATTGGGTGAAGCCCATGTCATTTTATTTTAAATTATTTCATGAAATTCATGAAATAATTTAAAAAAAAGGGCTTCCCTATATTTTTGGTTCCCAGCCGGGTACAAATAGGCAGGTGGTGGTTGGGGGCAGCCCGCAGCTGCCTGCTGTACCTGGCTAGCATACAAAAACATGGCGAAGCCCACGTAATTTTTTGGGGGGGCAAAAAACTCCTGCATACAGTCCTGGATGGAAATTGGTTAGAGGATTTCACCAGCACAAAACTCCAGGCATTTTGTTCTTTAAAATAAAACTTCCTTTATTTTCTTATCATTAAAAAGTCCATGCTATGGTGGTCAAGCCCATGTCAGAGAGGACGCGTTTCGAACATCCAGTTCTTATTCAGTCTCTAAACCATCTAGTCACAGAACTGTTTAAAAAAGGGCTGAACCCAAACATGTGATCAAATGCAAGGAGAGAGCAAGACAATTACAAAAACATTAACCCCTTGAGTTATATCACTCCATATAATGCTTATAACACTTATATATATACAAATTATTTTTTAGCCAGATTAATATGCAAACATCAATTCATTTCTTTTATTTAAACCTTTCGGAAATCTTGTGCCCATTAAAAACATCCATTTTATTTCTCTCTGAAAGAGGATATCTTTCAAATTTCCACCTCTTCTAGGTAGTTGAATTTTTTCAATGGCATTGACTTTCATGCCTGTTAAATTACCTGCATGTGCGTCGCGAAAATGTTGAGACGCTCCTGATAATTTTCTGGTGGTGGCATTATTAACATCATAAATGTGTTCAGATATCCTCTTTCTGAGAGAACGACAAGTGCTGCCTATATATTGTAACTGGCAAATAGTACACGATATTAAATAAACCACATGGTCTGAACTGCAGTTTATGAGTGACATTATTTTATACGTTTTTTTATCTGTAAATGAAGAAAATTCCTTCACATTTGACATATAACCGCATAGTCCACACGATCTGTGGCCACATTTGAAAGAGCCTGTGCTGGGTAACCAATTGCCAGTGTTTTTTTCTTTTTTGGTGGAACCGCACCTATTCATATGATCACTAGGTGATAACATGGATCCCAATGTAATGTTCCTTTTTGAAACAAATTTAACTCCATTTTTTAAGATTTTGTGTAATGTGTCATCTGTAGATAAAATGGGTAAATATTTTTTGATAATTTTGATTACATCATAATAATTTTTACTGTATGTTGTTGAAAAAACAACTGACAATTCTTTCTGGGGATTATCTCTGGTTTTATTCATGTCCAAATATTGTGACCTACTCACTTTGATTGCCTTGGTTTTGGCTTTCTGGAGATTTATCATTTTATACCCTCTTGCCAAAAACCTTTTTTCAATAGTACTGCATTCTACCTCAAAACCATTTTGGGTGTTGCAACATCTCCTAGCACGGACATATTCACCTGTAGGGATGTTATTTATAACATGCTTTGGATGGCAACTTCCCGCATGTAATAGTGAGTTGCCTGATATGGGTTTTCTATAAAGACTGCAATTAATTTCTCCATTGTCACCCTTCCCATGGAATTGTATATCCAAAAAATTAATTTTTGATACATCATGAAAAAAAGTGAAAAAAAGATTATGGGCATTATTATTAATGTATGATATGAAATCCTCAATTTTTTTGTTTGGATTTTGCCATACAATAAGTACATCATCTATAAATCTCAGATATAATGCTATATCCGAGAAAAAAGGATTGCACTGATTAAAAATATATTGTTCTTCCCACCAAAGCATAAATATGCCTGCTAGAGAGGGGGAAAACCGTGCGCCCATTGAACATCTCTGTAACTGAATATATCCTTTATTTAAAAAGGTAGATAACAGAGAGTAGTAGAGAATGGGTTTCACAGCCGCGCCAAAAGACTACTGGATTCTTCTCAGATTAATGTTTCTTTTATTTCATAACAGGTCAAGTCTACGCGTTTCAGGAGAACACAGCTCCCTTCTTCAGGACAAACCAGCAAAGAATCATCAAATCTGTGATTTGATGATTCTTTGCTGGTTTGTCCTGAAGAAGGGAGCTGTGTTCTCCTGAAACGCGTAGACTTGACCTGTTATGAAATAAAAGAAACATTAATCTGAGAAGAATCCAGTAGTCTTTTGGCGCGGCTGTGAAACCCATTCTCTACTACTCTCTGTTATCTGCCTCTTGGGGACCGCTGCCGGGACTTGGTGTTACATGCTGCTATAGGTGTTGTGACTGTCACAACCCGAATTGGTGAGTAGGATTATTTTTTGCTTCACCCTATATATATTGGGGTAAGACCCTATTGCGCTTTCTTTTTCCACAGTTTTCACTTATTTAAAAAGGTAAAATAGTTGTTTTTGAGTAAAAACTCAGTTACGTCAATCAAATAGTCCTGTAATTCAAGTGAGTAGTCAGAATATTTTTTGAGCAAATCTTTCAACGCTAAAATGGCAAGAGAATGTGGAATGGATGTATACAGTGATTGCACATCACAAGTTAACCAACTAAAATTATCCTGCCATTTCATCTGAGAAATAATATTCAACACATGTTTGCTATCCAGGACATAGCCAGGAGACATTTTAGGAAGAAATTGAAGGTGGTTATCCAACCACTCTGCTAGATGTTCAGTATAAGAATCTATACCTGAGACAATCGGTCTCATTTTTGGGGGAAATTGGTTTTTATGTGACTTGGGTAAGGCATGCAATAATGGTATTAAACAATAAGATGGATTAAGATAATCTCTCAATTTTTCATCAATTAAACCCAAATGTAAGCTTTCTTCTAGAATTTTTTCCAAGGATTTTTTTATATCTGCAGAGGGGTCACGATCGACTCTCCTGTAGGTATCACAATCCTGTAACATAGTCAATACCTCCCTTTCATAAAGTCCAGTATCCAAAACTACGACTGTCCCCCCCTTGTCAGAATTTTTTATTATGATGTTAGAGTTTTTTTGCAAGGAAATAATCGCATCCTTCTCAGTCTTAGACAAATTTTGAACCATAGGTTCTTGTAAATGAGAAAGAGCAGTTAACTCCTTTTCTACTATGTTCTGGAAATCAGTCATCTGATCACACCTCGAAGGTATGGGATAAAAACTGGGATTAGGAACATTAAACTGGGAAACCGCACAGTGTGGATTGGGTCCGGCACCACTATCACTTGACAAATCATGCAAATCTTGTAAAGCCATTTGTTCTTTAAATGACATAGGAGAGAAAAAAATGTCAGCTGATGCATTTGAAACATTAGGAACATTAACCTCATTTTCATCGTGAAAGAAGTGTTTTTTTACTGTTAATTTTCGGATAAACTTATTAACATCTAGTATTGTTTTAAAAAGATCAAACCTCTTGTTGGGAACAAAATTTAAACCCCTTTTCAAAACACTAATTTCACTGCTGTTTAAAATGCATGCCGACATATTTATAACAGAAAAATTATTATTATCAATATTCATTTCCTTTTCCCCCTCGTGAAATGATTGTGTTGGTACACATGACTTTCTATGTTTGCGGCCGCTCCTTCTTGTTTTTTTCGATTTTTTTGAAAAAACGGCTGGTTTTTCAAGTTTTTTGACACACTTGAAGAAGTGGATGGGGTGTCAAAATTATTATCAGACATGTCAGTATTATAGTCTGTAGAGTCCACATCAGTCGTTTCAAAGTCCGTAGAAGAAAAATTGACACGGGTAGAATTGTTGCGTCTTTTATGATTTTTCAATATGGATCTGGGACCAGCTTGGAAAAATCTCCTGGAATTATGCCAATTGTAGATTTTATTATCCTCATAGTCCCTTAAATCACGAACAAACTTTTTTTCTTTGACTGCAGTGATTGTATCCTCAAGGGCAATGATTTTAGTGTTGATCTGGTCTTTCGTGGTCTTATAAGTATCCAGACCTGAATATTGTGCAAGGGAAACTTCAATTTCTTTAATCTTATTCTCCAACACACCTATTTTATTTCGTTCTTGTTCTATAATTAATTGAATAAGTTTTTTGGAGCATTCAGATAAGATAGTGTCCCATTTTGCAACAAATTCTTGATTAAATTCAACTGTGGGTCTTTTGTTCAGCCGAAGTCCCCTGGGAACCATATTTTTGTCAAGATATGCTTGCAAGGTCTCACTGTCCCACCAGGTACGAATTCTCGCTGACATCACTTTTTCTAATTCCCACATAATTTGATTCATTTCTGTGTGCGTTTCCAAGGGGGTATTTTGCTTATTCAATGAAAACATTTTTGCTGCTCTCTCCATACGTAGTCTATCTGAAGTAACAAAAATCTGATTGCTATTAGCTTCATTCATCTGGTCTTCCATTTTATGACACAATTTTTTATATAAGGAACTATAAGTCATGCAATTTCATCATATATAGTATACAATGTCTCTTATTGAAAAGATCCAAAACAATGATAACTGACTTACTGACAGTTCCTATTCATGAATCACAGGGAGCACGGGTATAGCAGCTCAAGGTGAAGGTAGAAAGAGGTTTTTTGCCCAGCTCACCTGTGTGATGGAAGCCAGTGATCCTGGGCTGTGCACGGAGAAGAGGTTTGGAGAGCCAGTCCATGTGCATTGAAATTGGTTAGAGGATTTCACCAGCACAAAACTCCAGGCATTTTGTTCTTTAAAATAAAACTTCCTTTATTTTCTTATCATTAAAAAGTCCATGCTATGGTGGTCAAGCCCATGTCAGAGAGGACGCGTTTCGAACATCCAGTTCTTATTCAGTCTCTAAACCATCTAGTCACAGAACTGTTTAAAAAGGGCTGAACCCAAACATGTGATCAAATGCAAGGAGAGAGCAAGACAATTACAAAAACATTAACCCCTTGAGTTATATCACTCCATATAATGCTTATAACACTTATATATATACAAAGTATTTTTTAGCCAGATTAATATGCAAACATCAATTCATTTCTTTTATTTAAACCTTTCGGAAATCTTGTGCCCATTAAAAACATCCATTTTATTTCTCTCTGAAAGAGGATGTCTTTCAAATTTCCACCTCGAAAAAAACAAGAAGGAGCGGCCGCAAACATAGAAAGTCATGTGTACCAACACAATCATTTCACGAGGGGGAAAAGGAAATGAATATTGATAATAATAATTTTTCTGTTATAAATATGTCGGCATGCATTTTAAACAGCAGTGAAATTAGTGTTTTGAAAAGGGGTTTAAATTTTGTTCCCAACAAGAGGTTTGATCTTTTTAAAACAATACTAGATGTTAATAAGTTTATCCGAAAATTAACAGTAAAAAAACACTTCTTTCACGATGAAAATGAGGTTAATGTTCCTAATGTTTCAAATGCATCAGCTGACATTTTTTTCTCTCCTATGTCATTTAAAGAACAAATGGCTTTACAAGATTTGCATGATTTGTCAAGTGATAGTGGTGCCGGACCCAATCCACACTGTGCGGTTTCCCAGTTTAATGTTCCTAATCCCAGTTTTTATCCCATACCTTCGAGGTGTGATCAGATGACTGATTTCCAGAACATAGTAGAAAAGGAGTTAACTGCTCTTTCTCATTTACAAGAACCTATGGTTCAAAATTTGTCTAAGACTGAGAAGGATGCGATTATTTCCTTGCAAAAAAACTCTAACATCATAATAAAAAATTCTGACAAGGGGGGGGCAGTCGTAGTTTTGGATACTGGACTTTATGAAAGGGAGGTATTGACTATGTTACAGGATTGTGATACCTACAGGAGAGTCGATCGTGACCCCTCTGCAGATATAAAAAAATCCTTGGAAAAAATTCTAGAAGAAGGCTTACATTTGGGTTTAATTGATGAAAAATTGAGAGATTATCTTAATCCATCTTATTGTTTAATACCATTATTGCATGCCTTACCCAAGTCACATAAAAACCAATTTCCCCCAAAAATGAGACCGATTGTCTCAGGTATAGATTCTTATACTGAACATCTAGCAGAGTGGTTGGATAACCACCTTCAATTTCTTCCTAAAATGTCTCCTGGCTATGTCCTGGATAGCAAACATGTGTTGAATATTATTTCTCAGATGAAATGGCAGGATAATTTTAGTTGGTTAACTTGTGATGTGCAATCACTGTATACATCCATTCCACATTCTCTTGCCATTTTAGCGTTGAAAGATTTGCTCAAAAAATATTCTGACTACTCACTTGAATTACAGGACTATTTGATTGACGTAACTGAGTTTTTACTCAAAAACAACTATTTTACCTTTTTAAATAAAGGATATATTCAGTTACAGGGATGTTCAATGGGCGCACGGTTTTCCCCCTCTCTAGCAGGCATATTTATGCTTTGGTGGGAAGAACAATATATTTTTAATCAGTGCAATCCTTTTTTCTCGGATATAGCATTATATCTGAGATTTATAGATGATGTACTTATTGTATGGCAAAATCCAAACAAAAAAATTGAGGATTTCATATCATACATTAATAATAATGCCCATAATCTTTTTTTCACTTTTTTTCATGATGTATCAAAAATTAATTTTTTGGATATACAATTCCATGGGAAGGGTGACAATGGAGAAATTAATTGCAGTCTTTATAGAAAACCCATATCAGGCAACTCACTATTACATGCGGGAAGTTGCCATCCAAAGCATGTTATAAATAACATCCCTACAGGTGAATATGTCCGTGCTAGGAGATGTTGCAACACCCAAAATGGTTTTGAGGTAGAATGCAGCACTATTGAAAAAAGGTTTTTGGCAAGAGGGTATAAAATGATAAATCTCCAGAAAGCCAAAACCAAGGCAATCAAAGTGAGTAGGTCACAATATTTGGACATGAATAAAACCAGAGATAATCCCCAGAAAGAATTGTCAGTTGTTTTTTCAACAACATACAGTAAAAATTATTATGATGTAATCAAAATTATCAAAAAATATTTACCCATTTTATCTACAGATGACACATTGCACAAAATCTTAAAAAATGGAGTTAAATTTGTTTCAAAAAGGAACATTACATTGGGATCCATGTTATCACCTAGTGATCATATGAATAGGTGCGGTTCCACCAAAAAAGAAAAAAACACTGGCAATTGGTTACCCAGCACAGGCTCTTTCAAATGTGGCCACAGATCGTGTGGACTATGCGGTTATATGTCAAATGTGAAGGAATTTTCTTCATTTACAGATAAAAAAACGTATAAAATAATGTCACTCATAAACTGCAGTTCAGACCATGTGGTTTATTTAATATCGTGTACTATTTGCCAGTTACAATATATAGGCAGCACTTGTCGTTCTCTCAGAAAGAGGATATCTGAACACATTTATGATGTTAATAATGCCACCACCAGAAAATTATCAGGAGCGTCTCAACATTTTCGCGACGCACATGCAGGTAATTTAACAGGCATGAAAGTCAATGCCATTGAAAAAATTCAACTACCTAGAAGAGGTGGAAATTTGAAAGACATCCTCTTTCAGAGAGAAATAAAATGGATGTTTTTAATGGGCACAAGATTTCCGAAAGGTTTAAATAAAAGAAATGAATTGATGTTTGCATATTAATCTGGCTAAAAAATACTTTGTATATATATAAGTGTTATAAGCATTATATGGAGTGATATAACTCAAGGGGTTAATGTTTTTGTAATTGTCTTGCTCTCTCCTTGCATTTGATCACATGTTTGGGTTCAGCCCTTTTTAAACAGTTCTGTGACTAGATGGTTTAGAGACTGAATAAGAACTGGATGTTCGAAACGCGTCCTCTCTGACATGGGCTTGACCACCATAGCATGGACTTTTTAATGATAAGAAAATAAAGGAAGTTTTATTTTAAAGAACAAAATGCCTGGAGTTTTGTGCTGGTGAAATCCTCTAACCAATTTCAATGCACATGGACTGGCTCTCCAAACCTCTTCTCCGTGCACAGCCCAGGATCACTGGCTTCCATCACACAGGTGAGCTGGGCAAAAAACCTCTTTCTACCTAGTCCTGGATGGAGTATGCTGAGCCTTGTAGTTCTGCAGCTGCTGTCTGTCTCTATGGAGGAGAGCAGACAGCAGCCGAAGAACTACAAGGCTCAGCATGCTCCATTCACTAGTGTATGCAGGAGAGCAGACAGCAGCTGCAGAACTACAAGACTCAGCATACTCCATCCAGGACTGTATGCAGGAGTTTACTGCCCACCAAAAAAATGACATGGACTTCACCATATTTTTGTATGCTAGCCAGGTACAGCAGGCAGGTACGGCTGCCCCCAACCCCCAGCTGCCTATTTGTACCCGGCTGGGAACTAAAAATATAGGGAAGCCCTTTTTTTAATTACTTCATGAATTTCATGAAATAATTAAAAAAAAAAAAACGACATGAGCTTCGCCCCATTTTTGTGTCCAGCCAGGAACAACTAGGCAGCTGGGGATTGGAATCCGCAGCACAGGTTGGCCCGAGCTTTCTGGGCCCCTCTGCTGCGAATTAGTATTAAGACAGAGATTCTTAATGTCAGGCAAGTTTGACCCGGCTGTTGTGAATGTTAGTTATGTTTTGGCTGCTGGGAGGCTCCCTCTGGTGGCCAGGAATGGTTTGGACTTGGACCAGGTGTGTTGTGCAATGGGCGTTTCCTTTGCTAACTCTCTGCTTATTTAAATCCTGGTCTGTTAGCAGGCGATGCCGGATGTCAGTTGTTCTTTGTATCACCAGCCTGCTTCATTCTGCTCCACACCACATCTACCCCAGATAAGTGCTTGCTCTTTATTTATTGTTCGGTTCTTTTGCTCTTTTCTGGGTTTGTCACTTGCTGTGGTTGTTTTCAGCTTATTTGCATGCAGGGATTTTCCCCCTCAGTTGCTTGGCTGGGGAACTCCCTGCAGTTTTGTTTGGAGTATAGCTCCTTTGGGTCCATGTGTTGTGGCTTGTTGAATTTGTTGTGATTCTTGTTTTCTGTTCATTGGTATGACAAAAGCACCTGATATAGGACGGAGTTCAGATCGTGCGATCTGAGGGCCTTTTTGTACTATCAGGAATTTGGATTTTTGCAGGGTTTTTCTCTGGCCACCATCAGTCCCTTTCCTGTCCTTTCCTATTTTAGTCAGTGGGGGCCTCACCTTTTGCTAATCCTGTCATCTATCTGTGTATTGTGTTTTTCCTATATCACCGCAGTCTTTGAATGTGGGGGGCTTGCTATTCTTGTCTATTTTCTGAGGCAGAGAGTTATTCATCTTTCCTTCCTTTAGGATAGTTAGTTCTCCGGCTGGGTTCGCGGTGCACAGGATGTTAGTTCACCCCTCGGCTACTTCTAGTTGTGATGGTTAGTTAGGGGATGGCGGCCAGATTAGTTGCCAATGCTCTTGTCACCTTTTACCAATGATTTGTGGTGGTCTTCCATGGTTCCGGATCATAACAGTACATCCGGCCAACAAATTTAAAGGGTACTCTTAAGAAGGGAAAAAAAAAAAAGTCTGCTGAGAATTTTTTTTTTTTTGTGGTCTTTTTCCCTCTTCTTCTTTGGGTTCCGTGGAAGATTTCTTTTGTCTAGCATGAACCTGGTTAAGGTTCAGGCTATTTACAACTGGGTGCAACCGACTTCTCTGAAATCCCTGCAGCGGTTTTTGGGGTTTGCTAATTTTTACCGTAAATTTATGGCCAATTTTTCTGCCATTGTCAAACCTCTGACAGATTTGACAAAGAAGGGAGCTGATGCTGAGCATTGGACCCCAGAGGCAATTGTGGCTTTCCAGGAGCTTAAAAGGCGATTCACTTCTGCCTCAGTCCTGCAGCAACCTGATGTGTCTTGCCCATTTCAAGTTGAGATCGATGCCTCAGAGATCGGAGCAGGTGCTGTTCTGTCTCAACGAGACGCTACTTCGGGAAAACTTAAGCCCTGTGCCTTTTTCTCTTGGAAGTTTGCTCCTTCTGAACGGAATTATGATGTGGGGAACCGGGAATTATTGGCTATGAAGTGGGCATTTGAAGAGTGGAGGCATTGGTTGGAGGGGGCTAGGCATCAAGTTGTGGTGCTTACGGACCACAAGAATCTCATTAGTGATGAGCGAGTACTAAAAAGCTCGGGTGCTCGAGGCTCGGGCCGAGCATCCCAAGATACTCGTCTACTCAGCCCGAGCACCGAGCCCAATGTTATCCTATGGGAGACCCGAGTATTTTTGTGAAATGATCCCCGGCAGCATGTAGAAACCCTAAAAATGGCACAAAAGTCTCAGAAGAGTGGCAACAGCATGGGGAAGACCCCCTTGAAGCATTTATCACTCAAAAGTCACAGCTGTGAACAATTTTGTCCGCGTTTTCCACCATTTTTACGGACTCACCAGAAAACCTTCAAAAATGACACCAAAATGAATTTTCATGGCGGAAATGTGAAGGGCACATACCCAATAGTGAGATAGAGCTAATGTATGTTACTTTTTGAGATTAATACATGAAAGATTTTACGTAAAACATTGTGTGGCACTCCGATGTCCCTGAGAAGAGACGTACATAAAGGCCTCTGAGTCTAATGTGCCCATTTTGAGGAAGTGAGTCTTTGTAGTATTTTCCTTTGCCAGGGCAGTCCAAAATTGTGAGGTTCACCAATGCCCCTGCATACAGACGTGCATGAGGGCCTGTAAACCTGAAGTGCCCATTGTAAGGAAGTGGGTCTATTGTAGTATAGCCCTTAGGCAGGGCAGCCAAAAATTGGGAGGCTCCACGTTGTCCCTGGATAGAGACGTGCATGAGGGCCTCAAAACATTAAGTGTCCATTGTCAGGAAGTGGGTGTATTATAGTATAGCCCTTAGGCAGGGCAGCCAAAAATTGGGAGGCTCCACGTTGTCCCTGGATAGAGACGTGCATGAGGGCCTCAAAACATTAAGTGTCCATTGTCAGGAAGTGGGTGTATTATAGTATAGCCCTTAGGCAGGGCAGCCAAAAATTGGGAGGCTCCACGTTGTCCCTGGATCCAGTGACAGCGATTAACCTCAGTGACAGCTCAGCTGATCGCACGGCGGTCTTCATTAGCTGCATGGAGGTGACCGGAGCGGCTGTGTCTGCTGCAGCTCCGGTCACCTCCATGCAGCAGCGCTGGATGCGACGCTGGAGCATCCTGGATTACGCCGGACATGGAGGGCTTTTTGGGGCTGATTAAAGTGGTGAACCAGGGTATATGTGTGTGTTTTTTATTTCTAATAAAGGATTTTTTCTGGTGTGTGTGTGTTTATTTACTGTAATTTACAGATTAATCATGGAAGGTGTCTCATAGACGCCTGACATGATTAATCTAGGACTTATTGGCAGCTATGGGCTGCCAATAACTCCTTATTACCCCGATTTGCCAAAGCACCAGGGCAAATCAGGAAGAGTCGGGTACAGTCCCAGAACTGTCGCATATAATGTATGCGGCAATTCTGGGCGGCTGCTGACTGATATTGTTAGGGTGGGGGGCTCCCCATAACGTGGAGCTCCCCATCCTGAGAATACCAGCCTTCAGCCGTATGGCTTTATCTGGCTGGCATTAAAATTGGGGGGGGACCGCACGCCGTTTTTTTTTAATTATTTATTTATTTATTTTACTGCATAGTATAGACACGCCCACCGGCTGCTGTGATTGGGTGCAGTGTGACACCTGTCACTCAGCGTGGGGGCGTGTCTCACTGCAACCAATCATAGGCGCCGGTGGGCGGGGAAAGCAGGGAATAGGAGATTGTTTAATGAGCGGCCGGCTTTTTCAAAATAGTAAAAGCCGCCGCAGCAGTGTGAATGCCGAGCAGCGCCGCGCCGGAGATCGGGGAACGGTAAGTATGAGAGAGGGGGGGAAACTGACCGACAGACTGTGAGAGAGGGACAGACAGACAGAGAGACCGACAGAGAGACAGAGAGACCGACCGACGGACTCAGGGAGATTGACCGACATACACAGAAATAGAAAGAATAGCCGACATCACTAGAAATAAAAACACCAAACGGACACGGACTATAGGTAGATGCATACGTGTTTACTAACGTGTGTGCACATACCCATAGACTTTCATTGTGTCCACGTGTGCGTGCTCCGTGCAGATAACGGACATGCATCCGTGCAAAACGCAAACACATACGGATCACGGACACGCACACACGGACATAATGAAATAACGGACGTGTGACCACAATCATAGATTAACATTGGTGCACGTTTGGCCGTGTCTCCGGTATATACGGAAACGGACCAAACACGCACGTGTATCACGGACGTGTGAAGGGGGCCTTAGACTGTGTACACCAGCCCCAGATATGATGAAGGCTGGTATACGGTCACCACTAGGAATGGCTATATACCCTGCCTGCCTGCCTGCCTGTATACTGCTACAATAGTCCTGACAAGGACTCTTCTGGTCACTAGCCTGTATTCCGACCTGGCTATACCCTGCCTGTATATAGCAACAATAGTCCTGAGAAGGACTCTGTTACTGTACTCCGACCTGGCTATTCCCTGCCTGCCTGTATACAACTTATTGTATGTCCTGAGAAGGACTTCTGGTCACACTGTTTGCAGCCCTGCTCCGGAACTAACTATAAAGGGCCACAAACCTTTCCCTGAAGCAGCAACCCTCTCCCTGCACTGACTGTCTGGATGGCTGTGAGCAGAGCACAGCGCGCCCGCCGGTATAAAGGCTCGGTCACGCTGTGCGGGCCGGCCAATCACTGCAATTCCACAACTAACAGGGCTGTGGCATTGCAGTGGTCTGCCAGCCAATCCCTGTGTCGCGGGCGGGGAGGAGGGTGTCGGCACACTACGCTCACCCCTTCTGCTCGGGTCCGGCGGCTGCTTCTCAGTGGTGGCTCGAGCTGTGGGCCGGATCCCGGGGGTTCTCGAGCGGCACTCCTCGCCCGTGAGTGAAAGGGGGGTTGTTGGGTGTGGGGATAGTTTATTGTCTGTGACGCCACCCACGGTTGTGGTGATTTCACCACCGCTGCTCAATATGGGGATCCCGGGGATGGTGATGCGGAGCAGCCAGGTGTTGCGTTGCCCCTCCGTGGGTAGGGGTTGGTGATCCCGGGGCCCGGTGATGAGATGGGAGATGCAGGGCCTGGTGGGCGCAGGGACGCGGGGGCAGCGCTGTGCCTTGAGGCACTGTGGTACTCACTCAGCCTGAGACGTTGACACAGTTTTACGGTAAACCACACGGCTGGAAAGACGGTTCCCACGGACGGCTGCACTTGCTCTCCCAGTAGGTAAGGGTGATGTCCCTCTGACCTGCACCTGATGTTTCTAAGTTGGTAGCGATGGGTTCCCACCGGTAACCCGCTCCCCGGTTTCAAGCTGGACCGGAGGAGCTCTACTCTTTGCCCGCAGGCGCTGGCCCTGAGAAACTGGTGCCCTGGCGGTGGCGGTGTTTCTGCTACAATGGTTGGGCTGTTGCCTTCTATCGGGACTTGGTTGTTGGGGGATCTGCGTCCTCTTCACTGACAGATTCGGCAAATTCTGGCGACTCCAAGCCTTGCCGGGGTCCGAGAGGCCCCTGCCCTGGTGCTGACTGTCCTTTGCACGCTGCTCCAGACCGCCGGGTCACTACCCGTCCGCGGTCCTTCCAGGAACTCCCGAACAGTCACCCCTCTGGACAGTCACCATCGTTGCTGACCTTGCTGAGCCGGTCCTGCACACAGCTGGACCAACTTCAGGCTTTCTTTCAGTCACCTTTCACCTTCCTTTACTTCTCCTTTACCACTTCACTTCCCTAGCTTAACTTCCTGTCTACTCCTCCACTTCCTCCTCCTGAACTCAACTTCACTCAAGCCCTGCCTGGGCTAATCTGCCTGGTACTTCCTGCCTCCAGGGCTGTGAACTCCTCGGTGGGCGGAGCCAACCGCCTGGCCCACCTCCTGGTGTGAACATCAGCCCCTGGAGGAAGGCAACAAGGATTTTAGTTTAGCTTTGGTGTTCCTAGCTGGGATGTAGGGTGTGTTGGTGCATGACCTGTGACCCCTGGCTTGCCCAGGGCGTCACACCTGCATGAGGGCTGGCTCTCAAAAGAGCGCCAACATGCAGGGATGAAGACCACGAGTACAGCACGAGTATCGCGAGATTACTCGGTCCCCGCCGAGTAGCCTGAGTACAGTGATACTCGTGCGAGTACCGAGTAGTAACAAGCATACTCGCTCATCACTAAATCTCATCTATCTGGAATCGGCCAAGAGGTTGAATCCTTGGAAGGCCAGGTGGGCTTTGTTTTTTACCCGGTTTAATTTTGTGGTCTCTTTTTTGCCAGGTACCAAGAATGTTAAGGCCGATGCCCTTTCCCGGAGTTTCTGCGCTAACTCTTTGGAGGTTGTCAAATCGTCTACTATCCTGAATGATGGTATAGTTTTCTTGGCTATTTCGCCTGATCTGCGGTTGGCACTGGTGAAATTTCAGGGGGATAAACCTGAGAGATGTCCTACAGGGAAACTGTTTGTCCCGGACCAATGGAGAGACCAAGTTGTCTCTGAGGTTCATTGCTCTGTTTTGGCGGGTCATCCTGGCATTTTTGGTATTCGGGATCTTGTGAGACGCTCTTTTTGGTGGCCTTCCCTGTCCCGGGATGTCCGTCGTTTTGTGCAGTCGTGTGGAGTTTATTCCAAGTCCAAGCCCTGTTGTTCACGTTCTAGTGGGCTATTATTGCCTTTGCCTGTACCTAAGAAACCTTGGACGCACATCTCTATGGATTTTATTTCAGAGCTTCCCGTCTCTCAGAAAATGACTGTGATTTGGGTGATCTGTGACAGTTCTCCAAAATGGTCCACTTGGTTCCCCTATCTAAGTTGCCGTCTTCATCAGAGTTGGCGCCTTTGTTTTTCCAACATGTTGTTCGTTTGCATGGTATTCCCGAAAACATTGTTTCTGACAGAGGGGTGCAGTTTGTATCCAGGTTTTGGAGGATTTTTTGCTCCAAATTGGGTGTTCAGCTGTCTTTCTCCTCGGTGTTTCATCCTCAGACCAACGGTCAGACTGAAAGGGCTAACCAGACCCTGGAGACCTATTTACGGTGTTTTGTTTCTGCGGATCAGGATGATTGGGTTTCGTTTTTTGCCTTTGGCTGAATTTGCCCTTAACAATAGAGCTAGTTCTACCACATTGGTGTCCCCCTTTTTCTGAAATTTTGGGTATCACCCTAGGTTCCTCTCAGGGCAGCTTGAGGCATCTGACTGTCCAGGGGTGGATTCGGTGGTCAAAAGAATGCAGCAGATTTGGGGTTAGGTAGTGGATAAATTGTTTCAGTGCCAAGAAACTGTCCAAAAGTTCGCCAACCGGCATCGGACTGTTGGTCCCCGGTTTAAAGTAGGGGACATGATGTGGTTGTCCTCTAAAAATATTCCTATGAGAGTTCCATCTCCTAAATTTAAGCCCAGATTTATTGGACCTTATAAGATTTCGGAGATTATCAACCCTGTATCTTTCCGTTTGACTCTGCCTGCGTCATTTAAGATTCACAATGTCTTCCATATGTCCTTGTCGAAGAAACATGTGGAGCCAACAGTTCCTGCAGCAGCGCCTCCTGACCCTGTTTTGGTACAAGGGGATCTAGAGTATGAGGTTGAAAAAATTCTGGATTCCCGTCGCAGTAGGCGTCACCTTCAGTACCTTGTGAAATGGAAGGGTTATGGGCAGGAGGATAACTCTTGGGTTGTGGCTTCTGACATTCATGCGGACAGGTTGGTTCGCGCCTTCCATCATGCTCATCCTGGGCGACCCGGTGGCGTTGGTGAGGGTTCGGTGACCCCTCCTCAAGGGGGGGGGTACTGTTGTGAATGTTAGTTATGTTTTGGCTGCTGGGAGGCTCCCTCTGGTGGCCAGGAATGGTTTGGACTCGGACCAGGTGTGTTGTGCAATGGGCGTTTCCTTTGCTAACTCTCTGCTTATTTAAATCCTGGTCTGTTAGCAGGCGATGCTGGATGTTAGTTGTTCTTTGTATCACCAGCCTGCTTCATTCTGCTCCACACCACATCTACCCCAGATAAGTGCTTACTCTTTATTTATTCTTTGGTTCTTTTGCTCTTTTCTGGGTTTGTCACTTGCTGTGGTTGTTTTCAGTTTATTTGCATGCAGGGATTTTCCCCCTCAGTTGCTTGGCTGGGGAACTCCCTGCAGTTTTGTTTGGAGTATAGCTCCTTTGGGTCCATGTGTTGTGGCTTGTTGAATTTGTTGTGATTCTTGTTTTCTGTTCATTGGTATGACAAAAGCACCTGGTATAGGACGAAGTTCAGATAGTGTGATCTGAGGGCCTTTTTGTACTATCAGGAATTTGGATTTTTGCAGGGTTTTTCTCTGGCCACCATCAGTCCCTTTCCTGTCCTTTCCTATTTTAGTCAGTGGGGGCCTCACCTTTTGCTAATCCTGTCATCTATCTGTGTATTGTGTTTTTCCTATATCACCGCAGTCTTTGAATGTGGGGGCCTTGCTATTTTTGTCTATTTTCTGAGGCAGAGAGTTATTCATCTTTCCTTCCTTTAGAATAGTTAGTTCTCCGGCTGGGTTCGCGGTGCACAGGATGTTAGTTCACCCCTTGGCTACTTCTAGTTGTGATGGTTAGTTAGGGGAAGGCGGCCAGATTAGTTGCCAATGCTCTTGTCACCTTTTACCAATGATTTGTGGTGGTCTTCCATGGTTCCAGATCATAACACCCAGCCAATAAGAATCTCCAATAAAGGGTTAAAAAAAAGACACCATACAGAGAAAAAATACTTTAATAGAAATAAATACACAGACACACTTAGAGACTCCATGTTTATTACTCTCTGTCAGCCCTCCACGATCCATGGTCTTCTGTCTTCTTTCTCCTTTAACCCATGCAGCTCTGCTACATCAGGCAGCACTGCATGGGAGGAAGAACGCTGCTGCTCCTGTGCAGTCTATTCACTCAGTGAGTGAGCAGAAGCTGCGTGCTGTAAGCGGTGACGTCACCGCTGACAAGCGGGCTACCATAGCAACGTTGCTCCGATCACGTGATTCCCGGTGCCGCTGCGGGCTGCAAGCGGTGACGTCACTGCAGACAGGCGGGTTACCATAGCAACGGTGCTCCGATCACGTGACTCCCGGTGCCGCTATTTACTGGCTGTGACAGCTAGTCCCTGCATGTGGGCTGACTCTGTAAAGGGTGCCCACATGCAGGATCGGGGAGTCGACCATGTGCCAGAGCATTTCGCCGGTACTCGGACATGCTGGAACGAGCACCGCGTACCGGAGAGATGCACTGACAGGACCTAGCATGACGTCATAGGCATGTGACTAGTCTGTAGCCAATGAGATAATAGACACGTGACTGGTCACATGCTATTTTGACGTCACGGTAGGTCCTATCATCAGCACTGGTTACCGGGAGGACGCAGTGATTATTGGAAGGAAAAGCGGAGGGAGACAGAGTGCAGGGGACCTGTAAGTGTTATGGCAATGTTTATTAACTGTATGTGTATATGTATAATGTGTTTTTATGTGTTTGTGTTTGTGTTTGCCTCCCATTGTTTTCAATGGGGTTCGAGAGGTTCGTCGAACGGTTCGTCGAACCGAACTCGAACAGAGCCTCCGTTCGACGAACCGAACTGAAGTCGAGCCTTCAGAGGCTCGTTCATCTCTAGAGACAACGAGGTACAAGGAGTTACGTAAGCAGCCATAAAATCTAGTGTCAGGCTGTGAAAACAACGTGCCAGGAGCAGAGGAAGAGAACAAATACCCTGACGCACGTTTCGCCAGGGGCTTCTTCATGAGGGTGGGTGTAGGGTGTGTGCAGTGAATTTTTATAACACTCGCCAGGCAGTAATGTCGGCACTAGCGCCCATGACCCAGAACCGGAAGTTCATGCCAGGACGTCCAACGTTACTTTGCCCCACTCTCAAAAGAAGAGGGAGGTGAGTGACAGGACACGTTGGCATGATGACCGACACGTGAGCAACAGGACTAAGTGCACACCACAGGAAGTACGAGGTGCAACATGATTCATCGCGCCTGTCCAGAGAGAGGGAGGTGAGAAAGCAGATGTTACCAAGACAACCAGGGAAAAAAGTGAATTAAAATTGCAGAAGGGAAATGTTAGAGAGGTAGAGCCAAGCACTTGTCAGATATGTTAAGAGAGTATGGAAAGAGGTACGTAACACATATTCAGATGCTATATTAGATCAAATCACATCTTAAAGGGAACCTGTCACCAGAATTTTCACTATTAAACTAAAAGAATCCCCTTCTGCAGCTCCTGGCTGCATTCTACAGTATAAAGGTTCATCTTGCTACTGGCCCCCCTTTCAGACCTAAATAACAGCTTTATAAAATATTACCTTATCCTATGGTAATGAGGTTTGCTGGCCCCGTGGGCGGGCTGTATTTCGCCAGTTATTCCCCCTCCTGCCGCTGTTTGCCATCCCCCAGTGTTCATCTAGATAGATGAGGCCGCCGCCCTCATATTCCGCAGTGCTCCTGAAGTCTTGCGCATGTGCAGTGGCCCTATCGCGGGACTGAGCACTGTTTTCAAATCGCGAGTGTGGAGACACGGGGCTCAGTGGGTGCTCTTGTCCACTGAACCAGCCGTCTTTAGAAAGACAGCGTGGCTCAGGGCTCATCCCAACTGAATGCACGACCTCCTTAACCGTGGGCGGAACACTACTCAGACAACACAGGGTGAGGGAATTACAATATTAAGACTTTATTGGATCCCCAAAATATTAATGGCACATAACACATAACCAGGAAAACACACAAATGTAACAGGCAACAGAGTCTCACCCTTCCGCTGGCTCACCAGGGATTTAAAATGTCCATGCCTCAGAGCTTCCAGGGCCACTTACTCCAATCCAGCAGCACCCCGCTTTCGGCGGGCACCCACCGAGAAAGGAATAGCGCCAGATTTAGGAAGCTGTGTGAGGTCTACAAAGTCTGTAGCCAGGTGACCAACTTGTCCCAACCTCGGTTTCTTCCTTAAATAGTCTTTGGTATGATGGTATAATCCTGGCAGCCGGAGTCGAAATCCATAGACTGTGGATATGGGCTCCAATCGGAACCAAAGTCCCTAGATTGAAGCCACAAGGTATCCTGATCCTCCAGCCAGCTCCTAAGAGCTTAGACTGGATCATGCACATCCATCAACAACAACAACGTGGTGACTTAAAGAAATCCCTTTTATAGCCATAACCCTCCCTTAGGATAAACTGTGCCCTTATCGGATTGGTTGTACAAGGTTGCTTCTCTTATTGGATGAATTTTAAGCTGCATGGATAATGTTCATTTAAATGATGTGCATAGAAAGACTGAGGATATCTACATGAAATCTGCAAGTCACAGACTAGACTATGGCTACTAAGGTAATTACATTAGCAATACACAACTACATTACAATGATTACTGGAAGGGTCTGGAGAAACAATAGCTAAGCAAACATGAGTTAATACACAAAAGAACAATACGTCTGGCTGAATGTTAAGAAACTTTAACCCATGGGAGTCCATGTCGTCACAGCAAGCGCCGGTGATGTTATTGCGCAGGCGCGAGATTATGGGCGGCTACTTAGATGACGCTAGTGATGACAATCACAGCGCCGCCCATAATCTCACACCTGCGTAAAAACATCACCGGCGTTTGCAATTTGAAAACAGTGCTCAGTCCCGCGATAGTACCCCTGCGCATGCGCAAGACTTCAGGAGCACTAAGGAACATGAGGGCGGCGGCCTCATCTATGTAAATGAACACTGGGGGATGGCGAACAGAGGCAGGAAGAGAAATAACTGGCAAAATACAGCCTGCCCACGGGGCCAGCAAACCTCATTACTATAGCAAAAGATAATATTTTATAAAATTTTTATTTAGGTCTGAAAGGGGGGCCAGTAGCAAGATGAACCTTTATAGAATGCAGCCCATGAGCTGCAGAAGGGCATTCTTTTAGTTTAATAGCGAAAATTCTGGTGACAGGTTCCCTTTAAGCATGAACAAATAAATAAATAAAAAATAATGAATAAAATATAATGAACAAAAAAGAAACGAAAGAAAAAAAGAAAAAAAGAAAATAAAAATTATTTTTAAAGCTGAGTTTATGTGTGTATGTGTGTATGTATGTATGTCCGCTAAGGAAATCCGCACCGTCGCATTTACAATCACGAAATTTTGCACAGACGCCCTATGTGACTCAGGGAAGGTCATAGACTATGTTTTGACATGAAAATTTAACCCCGAGATTTACAGTTACTCTCCAAAAAACATGCCTCCATTAAAGTAAATGGAGCCTAGAACTACTGGCTTTAATAGCAGCTGTAATTGGTTGCTATAGTAACAAAAGACATTGTTAGTAGAGATGAGCGAACCGGTCGTGGTTTGGCTCGAGGTCTCGTTCGAGTTCGGTTCGGCGAACTGGTTTGGCGAACCACTCGAACCGCATGGGAAACAATGGGAGGCAATCACAAACACATAAAAACAACTAGAAAACACCCTCAAAGGTGTCCAAAACGTGACAAACAACTCACAACACAACACAAACACATGGGAAAGTGACAAGAACAAATTCTCATGCGAAAACAAAACAGCGTTATGAAGAAAAAGAGGACGAGACACAGATATAGGCATGGCATGCCCTTCTAAAATCATCTAAAACATCGCAAGGTGACTCCAAGTGGAGTCTCCCTTTTTTTCCAAAAATTGGGCCACACAGACACCCACCCCTTCAGTGGCAGCACTTGTGCCCCAGTTGTACACTTCACAGTTAGATTTGCATCAAGCACATTCAAAAATACGCCATCCTTAACCGTCCCCAGGATGACACCGGGGTAGGTAGCAAAGTCTTTGCTGATCCCAGATCTGTTCATCTTGGCTCCTTTTTAAAAACACAGCAAGCAAGGGTTACTCCAAGCGGAGTCTCCCTTTTTTCCAAAAATTGGGCCACACAGACACCTCTTCAGTGGCAGCACTTGTGCCCCAGTTGTACATTTCACAGTTAGATTTGCATCAGGCACATTCAAAAATACGCCATCCTTAACCGTCCCCAGGATGACACCGGGGTAGGTAGCAAAGTCTTTGCTGAACCATGACTTGTTCATCTTGCCTCCTTTTTAAAAACACAGCAAGCAAGGGTTACTCCAAGTGGAGTCTCCCTTTTTTCCAAAAATTGGGCCACACAGACACCCACCCCTTCAGTGGCAGAACTTGTGCCCCAGTTTTACACTTCACAGGTAGATTTGCATCAAGCACATTCAAAAATACACCATCCTTAACTGTCCCCAGGATGGCACCGGGGTAGGTAGCAAAGTCTTTGCTGATCCCAGATCTGTTCATCTTGGATCATTTTTAGAAACACTGCAAGCAAGAGTTACTCCAAGCGGAGTCTCCCTTTTTTCCAAAAAGTGGGCCACACAGACACCCACCCCTTCAGTGGCAGCACTTGTGCCCCAGTTGTACACTTCACAGGTAGATTTGCATCAAGCACATTAAAAAATACACCATCCTTAACTGTCCCCAGGATGGCACCGGGTAGGTAGCAAAGTCTTTGCTGATCCCAGCTCTGTTCATCTTGGATCATTTTTAGAAACACTGCAAGCAAGGGTTACTCCAAGCGGAGTCTCCCTTTTTTCCAAAAATTGGGCCACACAGACACCCACCCCTTCAGTGGCAGCAATTGTGCCCCAGTTGTACACTTCACAGTTAGATTTGCATCAAGCACATTCAAAAATACGCCATCCTTAACCGTCCCCAGGATGACACCGGGGTAGGTAGCAAAGTCTTTGCTGAACCATGACTTGTTCATCTTGGCTCCTTTTTAAAAACACAGCAAGCAAGGGTTACTCCAAGCAGAGTCTCCCTTTTTTCCAAAAATTGGGCCACACAGACACCCACCCCTTCAGTGGCAGCACTTGTGCCCCAGTTGTACACTTCACAGGTGGATTTGCATCAAGCACATTCAAAAATACGCCATCCTTAACTGTCCGCAGGATGGCACCGGGGTAGGTAGCAAAGTCTTTGCTGAACCATGACTTGTTCATCTTGGCTCCTTTTTAAAAACACAGCAAGCAAGGGTTACTCCAAGCAGAGTCTCCCTTTTTTCCAAAAATTGGGCCCCACACACACCCACCCCTTCAGTGGCAGCACTTGTGCCCCAGTTGTACACTTCACAGGTGGATTTGCATCAAGCACATTCAAAAATACGCCATCCTTAACTGTCCACAGGATGGCACCGGGGTAGGTAGCAAAGTCTTTGCTGAACCATGACTTGTTCATCTTGGCTCCTTTTTAAAAACACAGCAAGCAAGGGTTACTCCAAGCAGAGTCTCCCTTTTTTCCAAAAATTGGGCCCCACACACACCCACCCCTTCAGTGGCAGCACTTGTGCCCCAGTTGTACACTTCACAGGTAGATTTGCATCAAGTACATTCAAAAATACGCCATCCTTAACTGTCCCCAGGATGGCACCGGGGTAGGTAGCAAAGTCTTTGCTGATCCCAGATCTGTTCATCTTGGATCATTTTTAGAAACACTGCAATCAAGGGTTACTCCAAGCGGAGTCTCCCTTTTTTCCAAAAATTGGGCCACACAGACACCCACCCCTTCAGTGGCAGCACTTGTGCCCCAGTTGTACACTTCACAGGTAGATTTGCATCAAGCACATTCAAAATACACAAACATTTACTCTCCCAAGGATGACACAGGGGTAGTAAATTCCTTGTGGATCCATGACTTGTTCATTTTGATGAACGTTAGTCTGTCCACATTGTCACTGGACAGACGCGTGCGCTTATCTGTCAGCACACACCCAGCAGCACTGAAGACACGTTCAGAGGCAACGCTGGCAGCTAAACGCGACAAGATCTCCAAGGCGTAAGTGGATAGCTGTGGCCATTTTTCAAGATTTGAAGCCCAAAATGAGCAAGGCTCCAGTTGCAAAGTCATGGCATCGATGTTCATTTGGAGATACTCCTGTATCATCCTCTCCAGCCGTTGACTATGGGTCAGACTTGTTGTCTCTGGTGGACTTGCAAAGGATGGTCTAAAAAAATGATGAAAAGATTCAATAAAATTGCTGTTACCAGCACCAGATATGGTGCTGCTGGTATGGTTAGACTGTTAAAGATGATGAGACCGTCCCATGTTTGTCGAGTTACAACTGGGAGATTCACTCAGTGCACCACGGGTGTTTTGTGGAAAAGCTGAGTTAAGATCGAGTAACAGCTTTTGCTGATACTCCTGCATACGTGCGTCCCTTTCTATGGCTGCAATTATGTCACACAATTTGAACTTGTACCGGGGATCTAATAGTGTGGCAAGCCAGTACTCATCATGACTTCTAATTTTGACAATATGAGGGTCATGTTGGAGGTAGTGCAGCAAGAAGGCGCTCATGTGTCTGGCGCAGCCATGCGGATCAAGTCCACGCTGTGTTTGTGGCATAGAGGTGCTAACCGTTCTTTCTTCCTCTGACATCTCCCCCCAACCTCTTTCAACTGAAATTTGACCAAGGTCTCCCTCATCCGCTGAGTCTTTCATGTCCATGGACATTTCGTCCTCCATTTCTTCATGTTCTCCTGCACCTTTCTCAACATTTCGCCTGCTACCATGCGCCCTTGTTGATCCCTGACCCCATGGTCCCATGCCTGCCGCCTTGGTGATGATGAACGTCTGGACCTTGGTGATATTGTTGTCTCTTGCACATATGAATCCTCCTGTAGTTCCTCCCCTTCCTGTTGTCCCACCCCCTGAGTCCGAATAGTGTTTAGCGTGTGTTCCAGCATGTAAATGACTGGAATTGTCATGCTGATAATGGCATTGTCAGCGCTAAACATATTCGTCGCCATGTGGAAACTGTGCAGAAGGGTCCATAGGTCCTTGATCTGAGACCGCTATATCAGGGTGATCTTCCCCACCTCTGCATCTCGTTGGCCCAGGCTATACGTCGTGACGTACTGCACCAGGGCTCGGCGGTGCTGCCACAGTCGCTGTAACATGTGGAGAGTCGAATTCCAGCGTGTCGCCACATCGCATTTCAGGCGATGAACCGGCAGGCCGAAAGACTTCTGGAGCGATGCAAGTCGCTCAGCTGCGGCGGTTGAACGGCGGAAGTGAGCAGACAGTTTTCGTGCCCTGGTCAGAAGGCCATCTAGGCCGGGATAGTGTGTTAAAAATTGCTGGACAACAAGGTTCAACACGTGAGCCATACAAGGCACGTGTGTCACCTTGCCCAGGCGAAGGGCCGCACCCAGGTTTGCAGCATTGTCGCACACGGCCTTACCAGGTTGCAGGTTGAGTGTAGACAACCATTTACCAAACTCAGTCTCCAGAGCTGCCCACAACTCAGCCGCTGTGTGACTCTTAGTTCCAAGACATTTCAAGACAAAGACCGCCTGATGCCGTTGCGCTCTGCTGCCAGCATAGTAATGAGGGGTGCGTGATTCCTTCTGCGCAGTTACAACACTGGTAGCCTGACCAGGCAGGCTTGGGGCGGAGGTGGAGGACCCAGACGAGGTTGAGGAGGCAGAAGCAGTGGAGGAACTTGGACAGACAGAGGATTGACACACAAGTCGTGGGGACGGCAAGACTTGTGCAGCAGACCCTTCACCATCTATCACCATAGTTTACCCAGTGCCCAGTCAGCGACATGTAACGTCCCTGTCCATGCTTACTGGTCCAAGTATCGGTGGTGAAATGCACCCGTTCACACACAGAGTTTCTCAAGGAAGCGGTGATGTTGTGTGCGATATGATGGTGTAGCGCAGGCACACCTTTCTTAGAGAAGTAGTGGCGACTGGGCATCTGGTACTGGGGCACAGCGACAGACATATGGTCTCTAAAATCCTGTGTGTCCACCAGGCGGAAAGGCAGCATTTCGGTAGCCAAGAGCTTACAGAGGGATAAAGTCAACCTCTTAGCTTTGTCATGGGTCGCAGGAAATGGCCTTTTATTTGTCCACATCTGAGGGACATAGATCTGGCTGCTGTGTGTAGACGGTGGTGAGTAGGGTGTCCCTGGAAAAATGCAGGTTTGTGAGGAAAGTGCAGGCGTAGACATGATGTTGCCTTCATCCAACGTTGGTGCTATCGATGTCTGAGAGAGCTGTACACACGCACTTGTTTCCCCTTCCAAACCAACTGATGACCTACCAAGCAAACTGCCTGTTGCGGTTACAGTGGTGGAAGTTGTGTGTGTTAAACCAGGTTTGACAGCTGTCCCGACAGTCCTAGAAGATGAAGAGCGCGCGGATGCACTGGAAGGGGCAGGCGGTGGATGGTCCGCTCCGCTAGGCCGCATTGCAGCACGGTGAGCTTCCCACTGGGACATATGATATTTATTCATTTGTCGATTCAAGGAAGAACTTGTCAAACTGCTGAGGTTTTGCCCTCTACTAACAGAATCACGACAAATTTTACATATCACATGATTTGGGCGATGTTTTGATATGCCAAAAAAGGACCAGGCTAGGCAACGCTTAGAGGGCATGCGACCTGCTGAGCCACCCCGACTAGTGCTCAGAGGCACAGTGGTGGCTGAGGATGCAGTTGTAGACGTGCTACCAGTACTCCGACTCTGTCCAGGAAGGCGCAAGATAACTTCGTCGTCAGTTGCATCCTTCTCCACCGCCTCTGTTGACCTCCTTGAGTGCCTGACTGTGGGTTGCCAGTAGGTGGGATCTAGAACTTCCTCATCAAGCGTTGTGTTTGCACTCCCCTCCCCCTCAGACCGAGTCTCTTCCTGCCCTGAACGAATATTTAAGTTGTCATCCCAATCTGGTATCTGCGTCTCATCGTCATCAGTATGATCCTCATTGTCTATTACAACAGGTGTTTCAGTTTGTGAATAAGGGTCAACATTATGCTCAGAAACTTGGTCCTCACGGCCTGAATCAGAGTCACAAAGGTTCTGGGCATCACTGCAGACCATTTCCTGGTCTGTACTCACTGTAACTTGGGAGCAGACCTCTGATTCCCAGGCTATAGTGTGACTGAACAGCTCTGCAGACTCAGCCATCTCTGTTCCACCATACTGTGCAGGGCGGTTGGAGACTTGAGAGCTGGGAGAAAGCAAGTGTGATTGGGATGACAACTCAGAGGACTGGTGTTTTTTGAATGCGGTAGTTGAGGTGGAGGAGAGGGCACTTGTTGGACCACTTGAGATTCATTCAAGCATTTTCTTTTTTTGGGCAACATGTACCTTTGCTCCAGTTGTTCGTGTTCGTAAAAAAGGGAGCATATCCGATTATCCACGGAAAGTAGTAGACATCTTATTTTTGCTGCAAGATTGCCTATCTTCAGCAGATGTTAATGGAGCTTTGCCACCTTCCCCACGGACACAACCTTTTTTTCCTTTTCCAACACACCTGTTCCCCTTTCCACCAGCATCTGTCATTTTGCCACTCATTTTGCTAGTGACAAGATTGTCCACTTAAATTGTGGTAGTAAAAATTGAGAGGTGGTGTAGATTGCAGCGGTGGTCTACCTTTATTGACAGCAGAATAAACAACAATATCTATCCCGGACAATGAAACTATGGCCCTTAAAATGGCAGCACAGTTTGCTAGTATAATAGCTTAGTAAAAATGAGTTTGAGTGTGCAATGCAGAGGTGCTGCAAATAGATTTGCACCAGTGGGACACTAATGAAGTCCAACAGCCACTTTTAGGATGCCACTAAGTTTACTCAGTGTTTGCTAGTATAATGGCTTAGTAAAAATGAGTTTGAGTGTGCAATGCAGAGGTGCTGCAAATAGATTTGCACCAGTGGGACACTAATGAAGTCCGACAGCCACTTTTAGGATGCCACTAAGTTTACTCAGTGTTTGCTAGTATAATGGCTTAGTAACAATGAGCTTCAGTGTGCAATGCAGAGGTGCTGCAAATAGATTTGCACTAGTGGGACACTAATGGAAGTCCAACAGCCACTTTTAGGATGCCACTAAGTTTACTCAGTGTTTGCTAGTATAATGGCTTAGTAACAATGAGCTTCAGTGTGCAATGCAGAGGTGCTGCAAATAGATTTGCACTAGTGGAACACTAATGGAAGTCCAACAGCCACTTTTAGGATGCCACTAAGTTTCCTCACTGTTTGCTAGTATAATGGCTTAGTAACAATGAGCTTCAGTGTGCAAAGGGCAGGAGGGTACAGTGGCCGGGTTGTGGGTCAGTGTACAGGAAAGGAAGCCTCACTTTCTATCCCTCGTAATGGTGAAATGCAGCAAGGAACTCCCTGACCCTAGCTACACAGACGCTCTTATCTGTAGCTGTTAAAAACTCTTTCCACGGACCTGACTGTCACCTATGGCTCTGAGCCTGCTGTAATTAGCCCTTACAAGTGATGAAAAAAACTTCTATCCCTATTCTGTATAACGCAGTGTGTAGAGCATACACAGCAGTATCGGAGACAGGAGCTGCCCCAGCGGTGACTGAAACCCAGACGCAGAAGGCAGATAATGGCGTGCTGGAGGAAAATGTCCGTTTTTATAATGCAGGGACATGTGACATGGACATCCTATCACACATGGCGTTGCTTCTCTGGCTAAAAGTACACTTAGCTGTGTGTGTGTCTGGGATTGGCTGACATGCTGGCCCGCCCCACTACACGCACGCTTAGGGAGGGAAGGAAGAAGAGAAAAAAAATGGCGATCACCATTATCTCAGCAGCAGTGATCTGAACGCGCTGTTCCCGCACACTATACGCTGAAATTTCATAATAGTGTGAGTCACAGAGTGACTTACACTATTACAGCGGAAAGCCAGCTAGTAATTAGCTTGGCTTTTTGCTGCTAGAACCGTTCTCGAACGTAACTAGAACTATCGAGCTTTCGCAAAAAGCTCGAGTTCTAGTTCGATCTAGAACACCCCACAAAATCACTCGAACCGCGAACTGGAGAACCTCGTACCGCGCTCAACTCTAATTGTTAGTATAACAAGCTTATTTGTGAGGTAATATGATGTCGGTGGTGAGACGGATAGAGAGAGAAAGAGACAGAAAGAGACAGACAGACAGACAGGGAAAGAGACAGAGAGATAGATAGACAGACAGACGATGAAAGAGACAGACAGAGACAGACGGGCAAAGAGGCAGACAGGCAAAGAGGCAAACCTGGAAAGAGACCGATGGGGAAAGAGACAGACAGACAGGCAGACAGGGACAGAGACAGACAGACAGGGAAAGAGGAGACATCCAGAGAGACAGACAAAGATAGTTGGAGAAAGAGACAGACCTTGATAGAGACAGATGGGGAAAGAGACAGAGAAATAGAGACAGACAAGGAAAGAGACAGACAGAGACAGGCAGACAGGGAAAGAGACAGGAAAAGAGACGGGGAGAAAGACGGGGAAAGAGACAGACCTGGAAAGAGACAGGGAAAGAGACAGACAGGGAAAGATACAGACCTGTCACTCTGTGACTCACACTATTACAGCGGAAAGCCAGCTAGTAATTAGCTTGGCTTTTTGCTGCTAGAACCGTTCTCGAACGTAACTAGAACTATCGAGCTTTCGCAAAAAGCTCGAGTTCCAGTTCGATCTAGAACAACCCCCAAAATCACTCGAACTGCGAATTGGAGAACCTCGAACCACGAACCGCGCTCAACTCTAATTGTTAGTATAACAAGCTTATTTGTGAGGTAATATGATGTCGGTGGTTAGATGGATAGAGAGAGAAAGAGACAGAAAGAGACAGACAGACAGGGAAAGAGACAGAGAGATAGATAGACAGACAGACGATGAAAGAGACAGACAGAGACAGACGGGCAAAGAGGCAGACAGGCAAAGAGGCAAACCTGGAAAGAGACCGATGGGGAAAGAGACAGACAGACAGGCAGACAGGGACAGAGACAGACAGACAGGGAAAGAGGAGACATCCAGAGAGACAGACAGAGATAGTTGGAGAAAGAGACAGACCTTGATAGAGACAGACGGGGAAAGAGAGAGAAATAGAGACAGACAAGGAAAGAGACAGACAGAGACAGGCAGACAGGGAAAGAGAAAGGAAAAGAGACAGGGAGAAAGACGGGGAAAGAGATAGACCTGGAAAGAGACAGACAGGGAAAGAGACAGACGGGGAAAGATACAGACCTGGAAAGGGACAGACCTAGAAAGAGACAGACAAGGAAAGAGACAGACAGGGGAAGAGACAGACTTGGAAAGAGACAGACGGGGAAAAAGACAGATGGGCAAAGACACAGACGGGGAAAGAGACAGACCTGGAAAGAGACAGACGGGGAAAGAGACAGACCAGGAAAGAGACAGACAAGGAAAGAGACAGACGGGGAAAGAGAAAGATGGGGAAAATGACAGACCTGGAAAGAGACAGACCTGGAAAGAGACAGACAGGGAAAGAAACAGACGGGGCAAGAGACAGACGAGGAAAGAGAGAGACAGACAGACACAGACATAGAGACAGACACAGAGATAGAGAGAGACAGACACAGAGACACATAGATAGAGCCAGATAGACTGATACAAAGACAGACAGAGAGATAGAAACAGAACGACAGAGAAAGACACAGACAGACAAGGAAAGAGACAGACAGACAGTGACACACAGACAGCGACTGGGAGAGAGACAGAGAAACAGTTACTATCCCGGGCAATGCCCGGGTACTACAGCTAGTGTCTCCATAAAATATAACCGCAATAATATGTAAATAAGGCAAAATTATAGCAATAAAGAGAAATAAATGTAAATATGAAATAAAAATAAATATAAAAATAAAAAAATAGTAAAAAAGTGACAGAAAAAAGGAGCAGAAAAAAGTGTAAAGATCAGCATTAAAGTAACATGTGTGTGAATAGACGTCAACCCACATGCATGTGGGAGATTAATATTGTAAATAGTGGAAATGTATGTGACAGAGAATGCATGGTGTGGTGACTAGAAAATAAATGTAAAAATATAACCATATATTATAAAATACCGTGTGTACAGCAAATGTTTTCTTTGAAAAATTAAAAAAAAAATCGTTCCTGATAGGATTACTACGGAAAACAGAAGTCTCCCAAAAGAATCCTCCCAAAAAAACCCCTAAATAAATAATAAAGGTGAAAGATGTGAATGATCATGAAGGGAAAAAAAAAAAATCTAACGCTCCAATAAAAATCTTACTCTGTCATTCTTCATAAGAGTGCTTGGTCCTCCATCCAAAAAGATATTCCTTCAGAATTTTTTTTTTGCTAAAAACAAGGAAAAAGGTAAAAGTTAAAATTCAGAGAAAACTCTTTTGAAATTAAAATTATTTTAAAAGAACGTAAACCCCTAAAATTGGTTTACAAAAAACGGGGCGGAGCTGAGTGCTTCATTGAGGCCTTTTGGTCTGACACTATCAGTGGTCATAATCCACTGTGTTCCCAATTGGGACAACTTTTTCTTTATGTCACCAACACGTTGATCCATTGGAATGCAGTCGATCCCAAAAGCTCGCAAGAGATTTCCATTACACGCATGTGCCAATTTAAAGTGTCTTGCCAGGTGTTTGAGAACCGAGATATCTGATACATCAACAGCATGATTAATATCTCTCACATGCTCCCGTATTCGAGTTTTAAGAGGTCGAGAAGTTAGTCCCACATACACCATTTTGCATAGACAGTAAGCATAATAAACCACATGTGTGGTATTGCACGTAATGTGCAGGGTGATCTTAAATTCTCGGGACCCATTTGTTGATATAAAACAAGTGTTTCTCACCATATTGGGACATGCGATGCACATACCACATGGGTAAAAACCCCATTTAGGTCCTTTGGATCCAAATGTGAAAGATTATTTGGATCCTTCATAATTGCTGTGGGTCAATAGATCTCTGAGATTACTTGACCTCCTGTACGTGATGGTTGGACAATGTTTTATGTACTTAGACAAGATGTTGTCTGCTTGAATAATAGGCCAAAATTTGCTAATTGCATCTGATAGTTCCTTCCATCTACAACTGTACTTGGATATAAATCTCACCAGTTGTGTAGATTTCTTTCGTTGTCTAGGGCATAAAAGTTCCTTTCTTCTGCTCTTCACTACATGTTGATATCCTTTCTTAATACATCTTCCAGAGTACATTCTCTCCGAAAAACTGGAAACCAGCTCCTCAGCTTGTTTGTGAAAAGTAGATTCAGAGGAACAAATACGACGTGTTCTAAGGAATTGGTCTGTTGGAATACTCTGAATTAGAGCTTGTGGATGAGATGACGGCCTGTATAACAGAGAATTTACCGCTGTACCTTTTTTAAGTACCTCTGTTTGCAGCATTCCATAGTCGTCCTTGTCCACCCATAAAAAAATTCAATGGTGGATTGTCTGTAGTGGGAAGTCAATTTCACATTAATCTAATTGTTGTTTAGTTGTCCTATAAAAATCAACAAATCATCTTCACTGCCTTGCCAAATTATGAATATATCATCGATATATCTTGTGCACATTAGGACGCCAATTGTAGTGGATGTAACTGGAAGATTTCCCTCTACCACAGCCCCAGGAACAAATTAGCATATGAGGGTGCAAAAGCCAGCCCCAAAGCTGTGTCCTGGAGCTGTAGGTAAGGGACATCCTTAAACAGAAAAAAATTTTCCTTAAGAGAAAAATCAAGCAGAGAAATCAAAAATGCCTTAAAATGAGGTTCCAGATTTTTTGTGCTCAAAAAGAATTGAACTGTTTTTATTCCATCATCATGGCAGATTGACGTGTACAGAGATTTCACGTCAAGTACTATTAGCCCCAAACTATCCTCCATGTGAATATTAGACACTTTATTCAAAAATTCTTTTGTGTGAGATGAAAATCTAAAAACTTACTCGTGGCTTCACATAGATTGCCATTCCTGGAAACAATGGGCTGTCCCAAGGGTGTTCTTAAATTCTTGTGAATTTTGGGTAGTAAATACAAACACACTGTCCGTGGACACTTAGGTAGAAGGCCTTCTTTGGTTCCCTTATCAATTATTCCATTTTGAAGGGCAGTGTCTAAGATGTCATGTAACTGAAAAGTGAAAGTAGGATTGAAAGTAAGCCGATAACAATTCCCATCCTTAAGCTGTCTGAAAACCTCTTTCTCATAAAGATGGGTGGGCCACAAAAAAACATTCCCACCTTTATCAGATGGTTTGATGACAACAAAAGCTGTTTTAATTCTTTGAGAGCTTATTCCTGATCCAACGTAAGATTATCACCTCTAATGAGTTTAGAAATTTTCTCAAGTTCTATAGTTACAAATTAAACAAAAAGTTCAATATTAGGATATAGTTTAAGAGGAGGAAATTTCTTAGTTTTAGGAAAAATATATTTACCTGGTGGTGGTACACTCTTGTTTATCACATAATTCCTCTAGAATTTCCAAAGCTTCTTTTTTTGTGTAGTCCAGATAGATGGATCATACGGTTTTTCATTAATCTTTTTTAGAACAGGTTTGCGAGCAAACAAATGAAGATCTTTCACTGTGGAGAAAAAAATCAAAACCAGAAGTGGGGGGAAAAAGTGAGTCCTAAACTTAATACCTCAACCTGTGCAGAAGTTAATTGAACATCGGAAAGAGTAACTACCTGTAGATTGGAATGAGAGGGTTTTCTTTTTCTTCTTATAACACCAATTGTGGCTTTTTGCCTTCCTTTTTTCAAGTCTATTTGGATTATTAGGCCTCCAATCAGAGGATTACGAATCTTCCTCAGTAGGTAAAATGGATGAGAAAGTATTATTTTTATTATTACTGACCACATTACTCTGCTGACATGGTTAATGCAATCTGTAGACTTGTTGTTGTTCATAGTCCTGTATACAGTACAGCCCAAAAGTTTGAACACCCCTTCCCTTCTCTATAACAACTGTTAAGAGAAGACTTTGTGCAGCAGGCCTTCATGGTAAAATAGCTGCTAGGAAACCACTGCTAAGGACAGGCAACAGAAAGAGGTAGTAGAACGGGGCTTTCAAACACCGCCCCAATGATCACCGAAGATGTCTTGGATTAATGTAAACTTTTATTTTTCCTCAGGTCTATGTGTTTCGGGAGGCTCAGCTCCCTTCCTCAGGACCGATAGGCATAAGATACATCAAATCTACCAAGGTAGATGCATACAGAACGTATATACACAGTGTGACGTCAGGGAACCTCCCCCAAGAGGAAAAAAATCGGCAGGAAAACAGCACATGTACCATACTGTGATGTAATACACTGATATGCAGGAATAATAAAATGTATCCATCAAGCATATTCTCTAAATACCTAAGATTATGTAACGAAACTAATAAAAAAATTATAAGAAAAAACAACAAGTGTGTTTGAATGTGAAAAAAATGTATAAATGAACGTATAGAGTGCTAAGCCCAAAAATGTGCTAAAGGAGTCTAGAACTCCCATCACCTGTAGGTCCTATTGGTAACTTGAGGGATACAAGGAAGTGATATAAGTCCACACACCCAAGCGTGTGTCTGATATGTGTCCGTCTAAGAATATGGGAAATAGAAGGAAAGGGGAAAAAATTGTGAGAAGGAAAAAGGAGAAAAGAGAAAAAAGAAAAACAGGGAATATGTTATGGGCACGGTATAAACTGAAAATACCGCTGGAAAAAAAACATAAAATAGGGTCACTAAGCTCAGAACATGAGGAAAAAGGACTGCGCAAGTGAAAAAATGTGAGAAGGGTCATATGTGGGCATGAACTAAAAAAAAAAAAAAAAACACAAGAGGAAGAAAAAGGTGAAAATATTAGCCAGTAGTCAAGCAAAGTTAGTGAGCGTATAATAGGAAAAACTCTAGAAATCAGAGTATGTTTATATATAATAGTGATTTCCATCAAAGAACCACAGGAAAAAAAAAGGGAAAAGAAACAATTATATATATACATATGTATATATGTAAATCCCATGATGCAGCCCCCGTATTCTCAGACTCACAATTAGTGAGGAGCCGAGGACTGGTCTGCTGCAAATAAAGGATAAAAGAAGAAACAAAGCAATGTGTAAGGGAAAAATGTACACGGTGGAGAAACAAGTATGTAATACGGTTCAAAAGAATCGTCTTGTTAACAAGTATAGACGTAATGCTGGAGTCACAAGGGTAGGGTGAAATGAGTTCAAAAGCGTGGGAAAATGACAGGGGCGCATGCGTCAGTCAGGAGCAATAAACAAGTGCTGAGAAAAAAGCTCCGTAGTATCGCTAAGCAGTTAGGGAAGGGGTGAATAGAGTTCAAAGGCGTGGGAAAAAAAAGGAAGAGCGCATGTGTCTATGAGTGTAGGTGAAAAGGTACTAAGGCCAAAAAATACAATGAAGTAATTATGGAAGCAAGAGAAAGAGTGTGATCTGCTTATGAAAAATAGAAAAGCAGAAAGAAAAGGGGGGAGGAAGGCACTGAATGCCCATCTTTACAGATTAGATACGTGTATATTATAGTGAATGTGTATGATAAAAATATAAAAAAAATATAAAAAAATATAAAAAAAAATAAAAAAAATATGAGTATATGAATATATAGATATATCGGGCTGGTGGTTAGAAATCTCAAGTGTAAAAACAATATATATACATGTAAAAAAAAATATATATATATATATATATATATAGATATATATGTATATATATCTATATATATATATATATATATATATATATAAAAATACCTATATAAAAAACAGAAAACAAGGTGCAAAAAGTTTTTTGATAAAAAGTTACATATATCATGAATCATGAAACACGGATACACCTGGTAGTTAAAAACATGGAATCTAAAACCATATTAGATAAAATAAACTTTTTCTTTATGTATTAATTATATAAATGGATAATATAATTGAGTAAATTCAGTGGACACCATAAATTAGGCAGGTATAATTAATATATGAATAAAAGAATTTAAATATATATATATAAATATATATATATATATATATATATATATATATGTGTGTATAACAATAAAATGCGGAAATAAAACCAAAAAATAACCGCTAATAAAACAGATCTGTTATCTCATTAAGACCTCGGGGTTTGAGGGTGTCAAGTTTATAAATCCAAAAGGTTTCTTTCCTATTGAGAATCTCCATACGATTAGGCATATAGGAGGGAATTTGTTCGATGGGGGTCACTCTCAACCTAGATTTTCTATTATGGCATAAAGTAACATGTCTGGATAAGCCATGCAGCATAAAACCGATCTTTATATTGTGCCTATGTAAATTTATTGGACTGTGAAGCGCTTATATGGTCCTGGCAACATAACGCTTATCGCAGTCACACTCTATTAAATAAATGACATAGCCTGACTGACAGGTGAGGTGACCCTTGATGGGGAATTCTAACCCCCCTGGACTAAGGCTAAATTTGACCCTATAATGCTGTATTGATTTACAGCATAGGCAATTCTTAATGTCGCACCTGTAAACTCCCATGGGTTTGTTAGTGATAGGCGTGTGTGACTTCTCCTTAAGCCTGCTGGGAGCTAAAAGATTTTTAAGGGTAGAGGCTCTCCGGTAGATGATCCCAGGAGCTACAGGCAGGACACCTCTCAGGAATGGATCATTCTGGAGAATGGTCCAATGCCTACGGATGATGTTTTTGATAAGATCACCATCCCTGCTATACGTGGTTAAAAAATGGGAGGAAAAAATATTCTGATTCCTGGTAATATCAATGGTACTGGGAATATTTTTTTGTGCAATAAGATCAGTTTGTTTAGAATCTCTATTCATCTGATAGGCCTTCCTAACTACAGCTGGAGGATATTTCTTATTAAGAAACCTTTCTTTAAGGACGCCAGCCTGTTCCCTGTAATCCTTGTCGAGTGTACAGTTTTTTCTTATCCTCTGATATTCCCTGCCACAACCCTACTTGGTGAGTAGGATTGCACTGAGATCGCCCCTAGTCTACCGGGGTAAGACCCTATTGCGCTTTCTCTCCACAGGCCCTCATCTTTTCTGTGCATACATTGCTGGACCTGGCGTGACCAGTTCTTCTTCACCTGTGGTAACAGCGGCAGAGGGTTCCTTCTTCCTGAGAATGGATTACTTTAATAATCGATTGTCCTTCAGAGAAAAATTAATTCTTCAAACGGTAAGTGTACCTGATACTCATGATACTGATTTGGATCTCGACCTACCTAATGTCTATTCAGATGAAGATACCGTGACTATGAAAAAATTGTTTTTACGTCTGGAAGACTTACTGAAAGAGGAATTGCGTTTTGGGCTTGATGCCCATTTTCTTACAATTTATATGGAAGAGAGACTGTGTCCGAGAGGTTTGAGAATCAAACATGATTCCCCTTTTCCGTCTGATCCGGTGTTTACATCAGAATGGGACAATATTTTGTTGAATTGTATGCAGGGCATGCTGCAGTGCTTATACAAAAAGAGAAATAATATTGCGGTTGAGGCTACCGCTAACATCAATGAGCTTTACAAAGACCTCACTAGATTTGACCTGCACCCGGAGTATAGAATAGAGATGAGCGAACCAGCCGCGGTTCGGCTCGAGTTCGGTTCGTCGAACGGAGGTCTTGTTCGAGTTCAGATCGGCGAACGTTCGACGAACCGAACTCGAACCGCATAGGAAACAATGGCAGGCAATCACAAACACATGAAAACACCTAGAAAACACCCTCAAAGGTGTCCAAAAGGTGACAAACAAGTCACAACACAACACAAACACATGGGAAAGTGACAAGGACATATACTCATGCGAAAACAAAGGAGCTGGACAAGGAAAAAGAGGAGGAGACACAGATATGGGTATATGCAAGGGAACGTCCATGCCATTACTGTGCAACTTGAGCACTGCTCATTTTAGGCTTCCAATCTGGATAAATTGCCTGAGCTCACCACGTACGCCTTGGGGATCTTGTTGTGTCCCGCAGCCAGCGTTTTCTCGGAACGTGTCCTCAGTGCTGCTGGTTGTGTGCTGACAGCTAAGCACACGCATCTGTCCACTGACAATGTGGACAGACTAACGTTCATCAAGATGAACAAGTCATGGCTCTCAGAAGACTTTTCTTCCCCTGGCTCAGCCAGGGGAGGCGAAAGGCACGTGTATTTTTGAGAGTGCTTCATGCAAAGCATCTTTTTCATCTTGAAAATGGGGGTCAACGGATGCCAGTCAAGTGGGGAGTGTGTGGCCCAATTAGTGGAAACAAGGGAGACTGTGGTTGGAGTCCCCTTGCTGTGTTTTACATGCTTTTAGAAGGGCATGACATGGCTTAGAGCTTGACTTTCAGCATCTGCAAACTGTTGGCTACCAAAATGCTTCCTTTCTAACCTTTTTAACCGAGGATTTTTGAGACCTTATGCCCATCGCAGTGCCCCAAGAGCCGATGCCCAGGCGCCACTCCTTCTCCAACAAGGGCGTGCATGCGCTACACCAGCATGTCGCACCAAACATCACCGCTTCTTTGAGAAACTGTGTGACAGGGTGCATTTCACCACAGATACTTGGCCCAGTAAGCATGGACAGGGGCGTTACATGTCGCTGACTGGGCAATGGGTTACTATGGGGAGAGATGGAGAAGGGTCTGCTGTACAAGTCTTGCCGTCCCCACGAGTTGTATCAATCCTTCCTCTGTATGTAGAAGTTAATACACTGCTTCTGCCTCCTCAACCTCGTGTGGGTCCTTCACCTCGGCCCAAACCCTGTGTGGTCAGGGCACCCTTCCTTGTAACTGCGCACAAGGAAAACCACACACCTACTCCTTACTATGCTGGCAGCAGAGCTCAATGCCATCATGTGGTCAAATGTTTACTTTGAAATGTATGGGAAATGTGAGTCACACCGCTTAGAAGTTGTGGACGGTTAGCTCTGGAGACCAAGTTTCATCAATGGTTGTCTCCACTCAACCAGCAGCCATGGAAGGCCGAGTGTGACAATGATGCAAACATGGGTGCGGCCCTTCGCCGTGACAATGTGACACACGTGCCTTGTGTGGCTCACGTGTTGAATCTAATTCTCCAGCAATTTTTAAAACACCATCCCAGCCTACATGGCCTTGTGCAGCGGGCACGCTCGCTATGTGCTCACTTCCATCGTTTGCACACAGCAGCTCAACAACTTTCGTCGCTCCAGAAGTCTTTAGGTCTGGTGGTTAAACGCCTGAAATGCGATGAGCCGACACGCAGGAATTTGAATCTGCACATGTTGCGGCGTTTGTGGCAGCACCGCCGAACCCTGCTGTAATACGTTACGACATATAGCCTGGCCTAACTTGATCCAGAGGTGGTGCAGATCACGCTGCTGGAGTGGTGTCAGATCAAGGACCTATGCACCCTTCTACACAATTTACAAATGTCGATGAAAATGTTTAGCACTGGCAATGCCATTCTCAGCGTGACAATTCTGGTCATCTACATGATGGAGCACACTGTAAGCATTATTCAGAGTCAGGTGTTTGGACAAGAGGAAGGGGAGGAAGTACAGGAGGAGTCATATGCGGAAGGGATAACAAGATCTACGAGGTCCAGATGGTCAGCGGCACCTAGGCGGCAGTCATGGTGGGGGAGAGGGATTAACAAGGGCGCATAGTATCAGCAAAAAGTGTTGAGGAAGGTGCAGGAGCCCATGAAGAAATGGAGGACGAACTGGCGATGGGCATGGAAGACTCAGCAGATGAGTGAGAGCTTGCTCACATTTCGGTTGTGCGAGGTTGGGGGGAGAGGGCAGAGGAAGGAGGCACGATTCTCCCCTCTCTGCCACCAACACACCAAGGACTTGGTCCTCCTGGATGCATAAGACACATGAGCGCCTTATTGCTGCACTACCTACAACATGACCCTCAGAATGTACGAATTCGAAGTAATGCTAACTACTGGGTTGCCACACTGTTATATCCCCGGTACAAGACAAAATTTGGTGAAATAATTCCTGCCATAGAAAGGGACGCACGTATACAGGAGTATCTGCAGAAGGTGGTACGCAATCTTAGATCTGCTTTTCCACTAAACACCAGTGCTGCACAGAGTGAATCTCAACGCTTTGTCATGGATAGGAGGAAATGGTCTTTTACTTGTCCACATCTGAGGGACCGAGGGCTGGCTGCTGTGCTGAGATGGCATTGAGTACGGTGTCCCTGCAGAGTTGCACTTTTGGTCATATACAAAATGAGTTGAAAAAGGACAGATGCTGGTGGAAAGGGGAACAGGTGTGTTGGAAAGGGGAAAAAAGTTTTTGTCCGTGGATTTGGTGGTTAAGCAAAAGTAACATTTGCTGAAGAAACACCATCTGTTACGGTGGGACTGGCAGATTTGGATAAGGTGGTATATACTATGTTACCGCTATATAACGAAAATTAATAAGAAAAGAAAGAGAAAGGTATATATCCCCATCAGCAGTCAATGTCCACCGTGCTCCCAGATGGAAAAGGAGAGGTTGGCAACTGGAAGGTTAGGTGGAGGATACAGAGCTGTGTGGCTATGAAACTAATAGTAGCCTGAACCGAGTTAGACGCCACTCAGATCTGGAGACTGGGAGCCCTGTTAGCGTTACAGGATCCACACGCCCACCCAGCCCAGGAACTCCCTGTTAACATCACAGGGGCCATTGAGTACGCTGACCGTGTGCATTGGGGCCACACCTGTGGACAGCAGGCGCATCAGCAGCAGCAGGCCTGTTAATGCCACTGGGCTGCACAAGCAGGACTTGTAGGACAGGAGCTGGTCTTAACCGTTCTGCGTTACCAACTGTGGTGGCGGCCTGCATCGACGCCCTATCCCTGCCTACCTCTGGCCTAAAGCCGCAATGGGTTCAACACATGGAGGTGTGCTCTTTCGGAGCATAATAGAAGACTGCGCACCTCCTTGTTGGCTCCAGCCCGTTTTATAACCTGGGTCCGCCCCAAACCAGGGTGGACCACAATGCACCTCCTGGAGACAAAAGCAGAGTGACACGTCATGAGTGGCATAACTAGCGTCCTATTTAGAACCGCAACTTCAATAATGACCTCATGGCTGCCACGACACAAACACCTCACCAGTCATCGTCTGACCATCAATAATGAGGTGACAAGTCATAGGGGCGGGCCTCTGCAAGCGATTTGGGAGTGGCCTGGCCACATCGTCAGGACACCTGATGCCCTGTGGTCTATATGGGCCCCCCACATCAGGGGCAGGGCCAAAGAGTTCATTACTGGACCTAGTCTCTGATGCAGTAAGTGCCTGAGCATGCTCAGTAGCATGAAATACAGTCTCTGAAAAAAGACTATCAGCTTTAGCATGGTGTCTAGGCACAAAACAGGACTTAGACCCGGCACGGAATGCAAGTACCTGTGCAAAGAGGCTTTTCGCACTAAGTGTGGGAGCATGCGCTGTATCCCGAAATGAAGACTTAGCCTCAGGAATGGCACAGTCAGGCTGAGCATACTCACTAGGCGAAACACTGTAGTTAGGCTGCGGCTGGGGTAAATCGGCACACGCATGCACACTAGCTGCCTCTCCACACTTAGACGTGGAGGAGAAATTGCTCTTCAGGTGTAAACTTGGAGATGCTGTCTATGAACAGAAAGAAAAGCTAAAAGTGTGTGTTACAGCAAGGAGCCACCGCGGAAGCACTTCGTTCAATTGGGAGGGGAGTCATTTTGGAGTTTGGTGAGGAGTACCGTAACACCAGTGAGCAGCATCCTGTGCCACAGACCAACATTCTTACGGTGCTGTCTATACTGCTTACCGTGAGAGGAGCGTAAAGTCTGTATTTCTGGCAACTGGACATCACAGTACCCGGGTACGGTAGGCTGTGCCCAGACAATAATGCGGGCACACAACACTTTGTTTTATTAGCAAAACACATATCTGTTCTGGGTAGGCCGACTATTTATAGACAATAAGACTTGCTGCCTCTGCACTGTCAAATTGTCACGTACAGTTTAAATCATAGAGGGAAAGCGACACATGTTTGCATTGACTGTTGATTTTCAAGATTTCCATGACTGTGTTGCAGAGCTGTGTGGTTTGCATTCACACTGTTATCATCTGCTTTATCTGTAAGGCTTCAGCTAACAAGGGTATTCAGGGGGGGTAATGTGTTTTGTCTATGTTTACGTAGATAACTGGGAAGCTCTTGTGATGCGCCACTGGTAAGTCGTGTTCGCACACACACACACGCACAAACACACAATTACTGCTACGCAGAGGGATTAGCAGGTAGTAGGCAACAGAATAGATTGTTCAATTATTTAAATTGTATGCATGGTTCTTATTGTTAGTTTTGGTAAAGTTAAATAATCATTTATCAACCCAACTGACTAGAGTCCTCTTCCTGTTGCCTGGTTTTGCTGCATACTGGGGAGCCCACCCTGTACACGACTTAAAATGAAGCATAAGTCGCAATGTGAATTTCACTGTGCTACAATGCAGCCTAGCGTGCCTGTGCAACCACCGCCTGCCCCATCAAGTGCATCTGCGTGCTCTTCATCCTCTGTGACTGTGGGGACAGCAGTCTCACATGGTTTTTCACACTGAACTTCCACCCCTTTACACGCAACAGGGAGTGTGATTGGCAGGTCATCACTTGTTTTGGAAGTGGAAACAGATGGTATTGTTGAGCTGTCAGATATCGAGAAAACCAACATTGGATGCAGGCTACATTACAGTGCCTACAAGTAGTATTCAACCCCCTGCAGATTTAGCAGGTTTAAGCCAGCTTTAAACCTTACAATTAGGTATGCGATCTCGTATGCGATGTGACACGCCCAGGTCGCATATGCGATTGAATGAGATTGCACGTAGGTCGTTTATTTGCTGTCACACGTGCGTTAGTAGTCTATGTTAAATTGATCAATTTTGTGTGCGATCCTTTAGATCATGTGTTCCGTGACGTATGCATTGGGCACCTTTTTTTTTTTATTTATTGACTTGCCAAGCGTGTGTAATGTAGAGATGCGTTTTTACTATGTCATCTGCCATTCAGCTCTGCTACATGGCCGCTGACAGCAGACCCAGACAGCCATGTAGCAGAGGTGAATGGTAGTAGCGCTACTCACCTCAGTTGCTGCGTGGAGGTGAGAGGAGCGGCGGTGAGTAGCGCGATCAGCTGAGCTGTCATTGAGGTTACCCGCGGCCACCGCTGCATCCACCGCTGGATCCAGTGACAGCGGGTAACCTTACTGACAGCTCAGCTGATCGCACGGCTGTCTTCATTAGCTGCGTGGAGGTGACCGGAGCGGCTGTGTCTGCTGCAGCTCCGGTCACCTCCATGCAGCAGCGCTGGAAGCGACGCTGCATCATCCTGGAGTACGCCGGACATGGAGGGCTTTTTGGGGCAGATTAAAGTGGTGAACCAGGGAATGTGTTTGTGTTTTTTATTTCTAATAAAGGATATTTTCGGGTGTGTGTGTTTATTTACTGTAATTTACAGATTAATCATGGAGGGTGTCTCGGGGAGACGCCTGACATGATTAATCTAGGACTTATTGGCAGCTATGGGCTGCCAATAACTCCTTATTACCCCGATTTGCCAACGCACAAGGGCAAATCGGGAAGAGCCGGGTACAGTCCCAGAACTGTCACATATAATGTATGCGGCAATTCTGGGCGGCTGCTGACTGATATTGTTAGGCTGGGGGGCTCCCCATAACGTGGAGCTCCCCATCCTGAGAATACCAGCCTTCAGCCGTATGGCTTTATCTGGCTGGTTTTAAAATTGGGGGGGACCGCACGCCGTTTTTTTTAATTATTTAATTATTTATTTCACTACACAGTATAGACACGCCCACCGGCTGCTGTGATTTGGTGCAGTGTGACACCTGTCACTCAGCGTGGGGGCGTGTCTCACTGTAACCAATCATAGGCGCCGGTGGGCGGGGAAAGCAGGGAATACGAGATTGTTTAATGGGCGGCCGGCTTTTTCAAAACAGTAAAAGCCGCCGGAGCAGTGTGAATGCCGTGCAGCGCCGCGCCGGTGATCGGGGATCGGTGAGTATGAGAGAGGGGGTAAGAGGGATAGACTGACATGGACAGAGAGAGAGGGACAGAGATAGTGACGGACTGACAGAGATTAGTGAATGACAGACATTGTGAGGCGCTTCAGAACGCAGCTTTTCAGCTGCGCTCTGAAGCAGACCTTTTTTAAGCTGCGGTGCAGAGCGCACACCTGCGCACATAGCATCAGACACCGAAATCGTATGAGGGATGTCACACGTTACAATTGACTAGGTTCATACAACAAAACGTCCAATGTATGAAGAATAAACGACGTGTATGCGATCACCGTATTTTCGTTCAATCTTGATCGCACGTAGGTGTCACACGCAAATACGTCACGAACGATGCAGGATGTGCGTCACTTACAACTTGACCCCGACGACGGATTGAAAGATTTATTGAAGTGTGTAAAGCAGGCTTTACACATTCGGAATTAACTTGGCATTGTGACATTTGGACTGTAGATCAGCCTGTTGTGAATGTTATTTCTTTTTTTATTTTTTTTTTAAATTGTGAAAAGTTTATTCAGAGGGTCATTTATTATTCAACCCCTCAAACCACAAGAATTCTGTTTGGTTCCCCTAAGGTATTAAGAAGTATTTCAGGCACAAAGAACAATGAGCTTCACATGTTTGGATTAATTATCTCTTTTTCCAGCCTTTTCTGACTAATTAAGACCCTCCCCAAACTTGTGAACAGCACTCATACTTGGTCAACATGGGAAAGACAAAGGAGCATTCCAAGGCCATCAGAGACAAGATCGTGGAGGATCACAAGGCTGGCAAGGGGTACAAAACCCTTTCCAAGGAGTTGGGCCTACCTGTCTCCACTGTTGGGAGCATCATCGGGAAGTGGAAGGCTTATGGAACTACTGTTAGCCTTCCACGGCCTGGACAGCCTTTGAAAGTTTCCACCCATGCCGAGGCCAGGCTTGTCCGAAGAGTCAAGGCTAACCCAAGGACAACAAGGAAGGAGCTCCGGGAAGATCTCATGGCAGTGGGGACATTGGTTTAAGTCAATACAATAAGTAACGTACTCCACCGCAATGGTCTCCATTCCAGACGAGCCCGTAAGGTACCTTTACTTTCAAAGCGTCATGTCAAGGCTCATCTACAGCTTGCTCATGATCACTTGGAGGACTCTGAGACAGACTGGTTCAAGGTTCTCTGGTCTGATGAGACCAAGATCGAGATCTTTGGTGCCAATCACACACGTGACGTTTGGAGACTGGATGGTACTGCATACGACCCCAAGAATACCATCCCTACAGTCAAGCATGGTGGTGGCAGCATCATGCTGTGGGGCTGTTTCTCAGCCAAGGGGCCTGGCCATCTGGTCCGCATCCATGGGAAGATGGATAGCACGGCCTACCTGGAGATTTTGGCCAAGAACCTCCACTCCTCCATCAAGGATCTTAAGATGGGTCGTCATTTCATCTTTCAACAAGACAACGACCCAAAGCACACAGCCAAGAAAACCAAGGCCTGGTTCAAGAGGGAAAAAATCAAGGTGTTGCAGTGGCCTAGTCAGTCTCCTGACCTTAACCCAATTGAAAACTTGTGGAAGGAGCTCAAGATTAAAGTTCACATAAGACACCCAAAGAACCTAGATAACTTGGAGAAGATCTGCATGGAGGAGTGGGCCAAGATAACTCCAGAGACCTGTGCCGGCCTGATCAGGTCTTATAAAAGATTATTAGCTGTAATTGCAAACAAGGGTTATTCCACAAAATATTAAACCTAGGGGTTGAATAATAATTGACCCACACTTTTATGTTGAAAATGTATTAAAATTTAACTGAGCAACATAACTTGTTGGTTTGTAAGATTTATGCATCTGTTAATAAATCCTGCTCTTGTTTGAAGTTTGCAGGCTCTAACTTATTTGCATGTTATCAAACCTGCTAAATCTGCAGGGGGTTGAATACTACTTGTAGGCACTGTATATCCACACCTGCACCTTCGTCACAGATTGGCTGGACTACCTGCATTAAATAATTGCATTCCAGAAATGGAAAGGAGTGTAGAATGCACATGTGTTGTACCTTGCTTGGCAGCAAAGGAACACTAACTTAGGGGCACTTTGCACACTGCGACATCGCAGGTGCGATGTCGGTGGGGTCAAATTGAAAATGACGCACTTCCGGCATCGCATGCGACATCGCAGTGTGTAAAGGCTGGATGATACGATTAACGAGCGCAAAAGCGTCGTAATCGTATCATCGGTGCAGCGTCGGCGTAATTCATAATTACGCCAACGCAATGGTCCGATGTTGTTCCTCGCTCCTGCGGCAGCACACATCGCTGTGTGTGAAGTCGCAGGAGCGAGGAACGTCTCCTACCGGCCTCACTGCGGCTTCCGTAGGATATGTGGAAGGAAGGAGGTGGGCAGGATGTTTACATCCTGCTCATCTCCGCCCCTCCGCTCCGATTGGCCGCCTGCCGTGTGACGTCACAATGACGCCGCACGACCCGCCCCCTTAACAAGGAGGCGGGTCACCGGCCACAGGGACGTCGCACGGCAGGTGAGTGTGTGTGTGAAGCTGGCGTAGCGATAATTTTCGCTACGCCAGCTATCACCACATATCGCTGCTGCGACGGGGGCGGGGACTATCACACTCGGCATCGCAGCATCGGCCTGCGATGTCGTAGTGTGCAAACCCCGCCTTAATATTACAGACAATTTTAGGAAGGCAGAAAAAGAGTCAGCTCTTTGGACAAATTAAATAGCGTGGCAAAAGTGGACAGGTGGGTACAGTGGCCATGTTCTGTGGGTACCAGGACAGTAAAGGAAGCCTCACTTTCTATCCCTCCGAATGATCAAATGCAGCAAGGAATTCCCTGAGTTTGCTATAAAATTAGCGTAGCAAAATGTGCATGAGGGTGTCATGCAGAGGTGCTGCAAATAGATTTGCACCAGTGGAACACTAATGGAAGTCCAACAGTCACTTCTTGTATGCCACTAAATGGCAGCATTTTTTGCTATTATTATAGCTTATTAAAAACAGAGCAGGAGGGTGTCATGCAGAGGTGCTAGAAATGGCTTTGCACCAGTGGGACAATAATGAAGTCCAACAGTCACTTCTTTTATGCCACTAAATGGCAGCATTTTTTGCTATTATTATAGCTTATTAAAAACAGAGCAGGAGGGTGTCATGCAGAGGTGCTAGAAATGGCTTTGCACCAGTGGGACAATAATGAAGTCCAACAGTCACTTCTTTTATGCCACTAAATGGCAGCATTTTTTGCTATTATTATAGCTTATTAAAAACAGAGCAGGAGGGTGTCATGCAGAGGTGCTAGAAATGGCTTTGCACCAGTGGGACAATAATGAAGTCCAACAGTCACTTCTTTTATGCCACTAAATGGCAGCATTTTTTGCTATTATTATAGCTTATTAAAAACAGAGCAGGATGGTGTCATGCAGAGGTGCTAGAAATAGCTTGGCACCAGTGGGACAATAATGGAATACAACAGCCAGTTCTTGTATGCCACTAAATGGCAGCATTTTTTGCTATTATTATAGCTTATTAAAAACAGAGCAGGAGGGTGTCATGCAGAGGTGCTAGAAATAGCTTGGCACCAGTGGGGCACTAATGGAGTACAACAGCCACTTCTTGTATGCCACTAAATGGCAGCATTTTTTGCTATCATTATAGCTTATTAAAAACAGAGCAGGAGGGTGTCATGCAGAGGTGCTAGAAATAGCTTGGCACCAGTGGGACAATAATGAAGTCCAACAGTCACTTCTTGTATGCCACTAAATGGCAGCATTTTTTGCTATTATTATAGCTTATTAAAAACAAAGCAGGAGGGTGTCATGCAGAGGTGCTAGAAATAGCTTTGCACCAGTGGGACAATAATGAAGTCCAACAGTCACTTCTTGTATGCCACGAAATGGAAGCATTTTTTGCTATTATTATAGCTTATTAAAAACAGAGCAGGAGGGTGTCATACAGAGGTGCTAGAAATAGCTTTGCACCAGTGGGACAAAAATGAAGTCCAACAGTCACTTCTTGTATGCCACTAAATGGCAGCATTTTTTGTTATTATTATAGCTTATTAAAAACAGAGCAGGAGGGTGTCATGCAGAGGTGCTAGAAATAGCTTGGCACCAGTGGGACAATAATGAAGTCCAACAGTCACTTCTTGTATGCCACTAAATGGCAGCATTTTTTGCTATTATTATAGCTTATTAAAAACAGAGCAGGAGGGTGTCATGCAGAGGTGCTAGAAATAGCTTTGCACCAGTGGGACAATAATGAAGTCCAACAGTCACTTCTTGTATGCCACTAAATGGCAGCATTTTTTGCTATTATTATAGCTTATTAAAAACAGAGCAGGAGGGTGTCATGCAGAGGTGCTAGAAATAGCTTTGCACCAGTGGGACAATAATGAAGTCCAACAGTCACTTCTTGTATGCCACTAAATGGCAGAATTTTTTGCTATTATTACAGCTTATTAAAAACAGAGCAGGAGGGTGTCATGCAGAGGTGCTAGAAATAGCTTGGCAACTGTGGGACAATAATGGAGTACAACAGCCACTTCTTGTATGCCACTAAATGGCAGCATTTTTTGCTATTATTATAGCTTATTAAAAACAGAGCAGGAGGGTGTCATGCAGAGGTGCTAGAAATAGCTTTGCACCAGTGGGACAATAATGAAGTCCAACAGTCACTTCTTGTATGCCACTAAATGGCAGCATTTTTTGCTATTATTATAGCTTATTAAAAACAGAGCAGGAGGGTGTCATGCAGAGGTGCTAGAAATAGTTTTGCACCAGTGGGACAATAATGAAGTCCAACAGTCACTTCTTGTATGCCACTAAATGGCAGCATTTTTTGCTATTATTATAGCTTATTAAAAACAGAGCAGGAGGGTGTCATGCAGAGGTGCTAGAAATAGTTTTGCACCAGTGGGACAATAATGAAGTCCAACAGTCACTTCTTGTATGCCACTAAATGGCAGCATTTTTTGCTATTATTATAGCTTATTAAAAACAGAGCAGGAGGGTGTCATGCAGAGGTGCTAGAAATAGCTTGGCACCAGTGGGGCACTAATGGAAGTCCAACAGCCACTTTTAGGATGCCACTAAGTTTCCTCAGTGTTTGCTAGTATAATGGCTTAGTAACAATGAGTTTGAGTGTGCAATGCAGGCAGACGTGCTGCAAATATCTTTGCACTAGTGGGACAATACAGAAGTCCAACAGCCACGTTTAGGATGCCACTAAGTTTCCTCAGTGTTTGCTAGTATAATGGCTTAGTAACAATGAGTTTGAGTGTGCAATGCAGGCAGACGTGCTGCAAATATCTTTGCACTAGTGGGACAATACAGAAGTCCAACAGCCACGTTTAGGATGCCACTATGTTTCCTCAGTGTTTGCTAGTATAATGGCTTAGTAACAATGAGTTTGAGTGTGCAATGCAGGCAGACGTGCTGCAAATATCTTTGCACTAGTGGGACAATACAGAAGTCCAACAGCCACGTTTAGGATGCCACTAAGTTTCCTCAGTGTTTGCTAGTATAATGGCTTAGTAACAATGAGTTTGAGTGTGCAATGCAGGCAGACGTGCTGCAAATATCTTTGCACTAGTGGGACAATACAGAAGTCCAACAGCCACTTTTAGGATGCCACTAAGTTTATTCAGTGTTTGCTAGTATAATGGCTTAGTAACAATGAGCTTGAGTGTGCAAAGGGCAGGAGGGTACAGTGGCAGGGTTATGGGTCTGGGTAGAGGAAAGGAAGCCTCCCTTTCTATCCCTCCTAATGGGGAAATGCAGCGAGGAAATCCCTGACCTTAGCTGCACAGACGCTGTCAATCTTGTGTAGCTGTTAAAATCTGTTTTGACGGCCCTGACTGTCACCTATGGCTCTGACCCTGCCGGTATTAGCCCTGGCTGAAAGAAACTTCTATCCCTATTCTGTATAGCGCTGTGTATAGAGCGTACACAGCAGTATCGGAGACAGGAGCTACGCCAGCGGTGACTGACACCCAGACGCAGAAGAGATAATGGCGTCCGGACGGGCAGATACTCGTTTTTATAATGCAGGGACATGTGACATGGACATCCTATCACACATGCCGTTGCTTCTCTGGCTAAAAGACCACTTAGCTGTGTGTGTGTCTGGGATTGGCTGACATGCTGGCCCGCCCCACTACACGCGCTTAGGGAAGGAAGACAAGGAAAAAAAAAAATGGCGATCGCCATTATCCAAACAGCAGTGATCTGAATGCGCTGTTCCCGCACACTATACACTGAAATTTCATAATCGTGTGAGTCACAGAGTGACTTACACTATTACAGCGGAAAGCCAGCTAGTAATTAGCTTGTCTTTTTGCTGCTAGAACCATTCTCGAACGTATCTAGAACTATCGAGCTTTAGCAAAAAGCTCGAGTTCTAGTTCGATCTAGAACAGCCCCCAAAATCACTCGAGCCACGAACTGGAGAACCTCGAACCGTGAACTGCGCTCAACTCTAGTATAGAATCCTAAATTTGGATATCAATACCAAACTCACCCAGTTAGAACAAGATTCCATATATAGGAAGTCTAAAAAACTTCAGCGTGACAGGCAAGATATGATCCCCAATAGCACACAGCGTCCTGACCACAAGGAAGGGCTGAAAAGACCCTTCAAGCAGATACTCAGTTTCACTAACAATCCCAGGAATTTTGTCAACAGGAAATTTCATAAAAAGAGATCAGATTCCTTTATTAGAAGTGATATCACTGAGTCCATCAAAGATTCCCACAAAAAGACCTCACTCCCCCCGACACCTAACATTTCCCTTACTCGAGTCTCTTCCATGATGAGTACCTCCGACGAGGTGTTTAAGGTTCCTGACAATGATTCCCTGATCAAGATCATTCCAGTTGAGCAACCTCCGACTAATGTAATTTCAGATACCCATAAGACTTTAACCAGACCTAGGGATTTTGAAGAGACCAGGAGACAGCTAGAGGCCCTTAGGGTCCAGATTGATAGGATTCGCAAAAACAGAGATCTCCTGTCAGAACATGAAGCAATTGACTCCTCACCCATAGGGGACAGTTTACCCGACAAGGATTTCATTGATCTTTTGGAATTATCCACACATGAAGATTACATTCCCTTACCCATGACACAGTTATCTGCAAAAAGCCTTACCTCCACAGTTCCTATAGCCACCTCCTCTGATCCTTCTAGAGAAGGCACTATTATAGTAGATAATACCACAAAAAAAGGAACACACAGTCCACTATAACTTGTTTTTTAACCCTAATGGGGGAAAAAAGAAAGAACTGTATAGAGGGACCAGAGCAGGCTCCAGGATTCAACAAAAAAGAAAGAAAAAGTGTACGGTAGATAATGATATGACGGGCATCTTCAATCTATCAAGTCATAGCTTGTCCAAAGTTGAAATCAATGTTTTGAGGAAAGGACTTTCCTTTTGTCCTACGCGTCCTCTAATGATTTTGAATTTTATCTGGATTTCCAAAAGTTTGTCAGGAAACTCACGCTGATTCGACATTTCCAAATCAATAAACACAACCCCATTATTAATACAGCACAGGACAATTTCCATCATGCTGGTCTCAAACTCAAATCAAACTTCTATCCCCTACAAAGTAAGGGACACCATATAAAACATTCAATGATTTGGTATTGGAGGATTTAAAAAAACTTTCCACCAATAGAACCCCCTTTAATACCAATCTTACCAGGGAAGAGAGGTGTGCTCTCAGCAATCTAAAAATAACTCACTCCTTGTGATTAAGAATCATAGTATCATAGTATCATAGTTTTTAAGGTTGAAGGGAGACTCTAAGTCCATCTAGTTCAACCCGTAGCCTAACATGTTGATCCAGAGGAAGGCAAAAAAAAACCCAATGTGGCAAACAAGTTCCAATGGGGAAAAAATTTCCTTCCTGACTCCACATCCGGCAATCAGACTAGTTCCCTGGATCAATACCCTGTCATAAAATCTAATATACATAACTGGTAATATTATTAAGAATGCTGACAAGGGTGGGGGGATTGTTGTACAGGATAGAAGCTCCTACATACAAGAAGCCCTAAGGAATCTTTCTAATCCTTTACATTATGAGGTAGCTGACATCGCGCTATACAACCAAGCCATCCGAGATTACCAGCTTTTGATACAGGGGGCTACCAATTTTGTGGTCATAAATAAGGAAGAGAGTAAATTCTTAGAGGTAAAAAACCCTAAGTTAGCATTTTACTATCATTTACCCAAGATTCATAAATGCCTCCACAATCCTCCGGGAAGACCCATTATTTCTGAGATCGGGTCCCTTACTAAAAATTTGGCCACCTATATCGATCAGATCATGAGATCGCATGTCGTCAACCTTAGAAGCTATTTGAGAGATTCTTCTCAATTGATAAACATCATTAGAGGCGTTAGATGGAAGGATACCTTTTGTTTTGTCACACTTGATATTGCCGCCTTATATACCAACATTACACATATTTTGGGCTTGGAATGCTTCAGACAATTCCTGGAGAGCGATGATCGGTTACCAATTCCACAAAAAAATGTTCTTTTTGAGGGCATGAAATTTATTTTGACAAAATTTGTTTTTACTTTTCAGGACACACTGTACCACCAATGCTGTGGCACAGCGATGGGCTCGATGGTAGCACCAACTTTTGCTAACCTGGTTATGGGTCTATTTGAATTAGAGTATATCTACTCCTCCAATCTGATTAAGCATGTGGTCGTTTACAAGAGATACATCGACAACCTGTTCCTTATATGGGATAATTCAGAGAACAATTTACAGGAATTCCTGGGACATATAGAAAACAATAATTGGGGCTTCAATTTTGCACCCACCATAGAGAAAGGATCCATTGATTTTTTAGACCTTACTATCTCACATAATGAAGGGGTTATTTTGACTAAAACGTTCTTTAAGAAGGTTGACAGCAATAGCTATATCGATTTTACCAGCAGCCACTACGAAAAATGGCTCCTGAATGTACCTAAAATCAATTTCAGAGGATAAGAAAAAACTGTACACTTGACAAGGATTATAGGGAACAGGCTGGCGTCCTTAAAGAAAGGTTTCTTAATAAGAAATATCCTCCGGCTGTAGTCAGGAAGGCCTATCAGATGAATAGAGATTTTAAACAAACTGATCTTATTGCACAAAAAAATATTCCCTGTACCATTGATATTACCAGGAATCAGAATATTTTTTCCTCCCATTTTTTAACCACGTATAGCAGGGATGGTGATCTTATCAAAAACATCATCCATAGGCACTGGACCATTCTCCAGAATGATCCATTTCTGAGAGGTGTCCTGCCTGTAGCTCCTGGGATCATCTACCGGAGAGCCTCTACCCTTAAAAATCTTTTAGCTCCCAGCAGGCTTAAGGAGAAATCACTCACGCCTATCACTAAGAAACCAATGGGAGTTTACAGGTGCGGCATTAAGAATTGCCTATGCTGTAAATCAATACAGCATAATAGGGTCAAATTTGGCCTTAGTCCAGGGGGGTTAGAATTCCCCATCAAGGGTCACCTCACCTGTCAGTCAGGCTATGTCATTTATTTAATAGAGTGTGACTGCGATAAGCGTTATGTTGGCAGGACCATACAAGCGCTTCACAGTCGAATAAATTCACATAGGCACAATATAAAGATTGGTTTTATGCTGCATGGCTTATCCAGACATGTTACTTTATGCCATAATAGAAAATCTAGGTTGAGAGTGACCCCCATCGAACAAATTCCCTCCTATATGCCTAATCGTATGGAGATTCTCAATAGGAAAGAAACCTTTTGGATTTATAAACTTGACACCCTCAAACCCCGAGGTCTTAATGAGATAACAGATAGCAGATAGCAGATAGCAGATTTCCGCGATACTACGGAGCTTTTTTCTCAGCACTTGCTTATTGCTCCTGACTGACGCATGCGCCCCTGTCATTTTCCCACGCTTTTGAACTCATTTCACCCTACCCTTGTGACTTGTTTTATTAGCGGTTATTTTTTGGTTTTATTTCCGCATTTTATTGTTATACACATACACATCTATATATTTATATATATATTTATATTCTATTATTCATATATTAATTATACCTGCCTAATTTATGGTGTCCACTGTATTTACTCAATTATATTATCCATTTATATAATTAATACATAAAGAAAAGGTTTATTTTATCTAATATGATTTAAGATTTCAAGTTTTTAACTACCAGGTGTATCCGTGTTTCATGATTCATGATATATGTAACTTTTTATCAAAAAAACTTTTTGCACCTTGTTTTCTGTTTTTTATATAGGTATTTTTATATTTATATATATATATATATATATATATATATATATATATATATATATATATATATTTACATGTATATATTGTTTTTACACTTTGATTTCTAACCACCAGCCCGATATATCTATATATTCATATACTCATATTTTTGTTATTTTTTTTAATATTTTTCATATTTTTTTTTATATTTTTATAATACACATTCACTATAATATACACGTATCTAATCTGTAAAGATGGGCATTCAGTGCCTTCCTCCCCCCCTTTTCTTTCTGCTTTTCTTTTTTTCATAAGCAGATCACACTCTTTCTCTTGCTTCCATAACTACTTCATTGTATTTTTTGGCCTTAGTACCTTTTCCCCTCCACTCATAGACACATGCGCTCTTCCTTTTTTTCCCACGCCTTTGAACTCTATTCACCCCTTCCCTAACTGCTTAGCGATACTACGGAGCTTTTTTCTCAGCACTTGTTTATTGCTCCTGACTGACGCATGCGCCCCTGTCATTTTCCCACGCTTTTGAACTCATTTCACCCTACCCTTGTGACTCCAGCATTACGTCTATACTTGTTAACAAGACGATTCTTTTGAACCGTATTACATACTTGTTTCTCCACCGTGTACATTGTTCCCTTACACATTGCTTTGTTTCTTCTTTTATCCTTTATTTGCAGCAGACCAGTCCTCGGTTCCTCATTAATTGTGAGTCAGAGAATACGGGGGCTGCATCATGGGATTTACATATATACATATATATATAATTGTTTCTTTTCCCTTTTTTTTTCCTATGGTTCTTTGATGGAAATCACTATTATATATAAACATACTCTGATTTAAAAAGTTTTTCCTATTATACGCTCACTAGCTTTGCTTGACTACTGGCTAATATTTTCACCTTTTTCTTCCTCTTGTGTTTTGTTTTTTTTTTTGTTAGTTCATGCCCACATATGACCCACCTCACATTTTTTCACTTGCACAGTCCTTTTTCCTCATGTTCTGAGCTTAGTGACCGTATTTCTAACTAATTTGGCTGTATGTCTTTTTATTAATCCTATGTTTTTTTTCCAGCGGTATTTACATTTAGCATTACCTCCTCTGCTGCTATTTCGGTAATCTGGGTGAGTGCAATAACTATACCCGTCTAGCTGCTGTTCTTTTGTTTTTGGGTTTGTGCAATAAGTTTATCTATATTTATCTATACCAACTTGGGTCTTCTATATTTTTTTTATAGCTCACATATTGTCTCTCCCTCATTCCTATATTCTATTTTGCACAGATGGGCAATTGCAATATTTTTTGATCCATGTCCACATGTACACATGTATGTGTTTTCTATCTTTGAGGTCGCTTATATCCTTTTTTTCTTGGTCCACTTTTGAAATTCTTTAGCCGCAGTGTTTTGAGAGTGTAAAAAAAAAATTTCTGTGGTCAATTACTGAATATACTTCTGTTGAAAATATTTACTTGCGGTAAATGTTTATGGGTTTTTATAGGATGGTTATGGATGAAATTTTCTTGGCTTATCCCCTTTGTTTGTTTTTTTAATATTATGCTTCAATAAAGATGTTATTTGTATTTATTCCTGGCTATTTGTTCTGTTCTTGTAGGATTGTATAATGCTGTAATGGTTGAACATTACAAAATCTTAGGAAAGGCTTGGATGCTGTTCTTAAAAAATATAATATTCTAGGTTATGTGCACTAGATTCTGTGATGGGGCATTGATCCAGAGAACAAGTCTGATTGCCGTATGTGGAGTGGGGAAAGAATTTTTCCCCTAAAATGGATCTTACTGTCTGCTCCATGATGTTTTTGCCTTCCTCTAGATCAACATGTTAGGCCAGCATCGGACTGGCAACCGGAGGAATCTCCAGTAATGCCAGGTCTGGATTTAGTTACCTGCATTGCACTCCGGAGCTCTCAGCTGAGCTCCGGAGTGCAGCCTAGACTACACTGTGAGAGCCGAGTGATTGATTCCCCAGCGATTGCAGTTCAGTTCATGACAGCTGCAGACAGACCGCGCTGATCTCCGGTGCTCTCACTTGATTAGCCCGGCCTGTCCGCAGCTGTCATGAACTGAACCGCAGTCGCCGGGGAATCAATCACTCGGTGCTCGTGGCTCAGTCCTGCAAACTCTGAGATCAGTCCATGCTGCAGATGAGAGCTCCAGAGTGCAATGCAGGTAACTTAATCCAGGCCTCGCATTACTGGAGATTCCTCTGGTAGTCAGTCCGATGCTGTGTTAGGCTATAGGTTGAACTCAATGGGCTTAAGTCTACTTTCAATCTTTAAAACTTAGAACCTATAAACCGAACTTTTAACTAATTTCTAGCTAAACCCAGCAAACCAGAACTTCCATTGGTCTGCTAATTCCTAATCATCACGAGTAATAATCATTTTATTCTGGGGGCGTGACCGGATGCTGAACTGAACAGACGTCTGAGACTTGTGCTCCCTGACCACCAACCTTAAAAGCGGCTCAAAGCAAGGCAATCGGACCGGAGGAGGCTGTAAATCACAGATAAGTGCAGCTGAAGTGCAGGGGAACAGATCAGTATAGACATGGTGCAGGGGAGGAAGAAGGGAGAGAAGCCAGGCAAAGTTTCTGTCTTTGAAGTTGCTGGTAATACAATCCAAGATGGCCCCCGTTGTTTGCCTCATGGAGGAGATAGCAGCACTGATAATAGTGATAGTGCACATCACTATTGACTGAGGATCAGGTCACAGCGTGATTTTCACACTCCTAATGGAGCCCCTTTATCATTAAACACACAGTGTTGTCAGTCAGCCCTGCAGTCTCTGACTTTCTCTCCTGCTGGAGGTGTTAGCAGCCCCAGGCCTGCAGATTCACAGCCACCAAGCACAGCCCTGGTTAACCCTTCATGCTCCCCTAACAAAAGCTACAAGTCAGCCCCTGTCACTAAGGATATACTGAGGTCTGTGATGTCAGAGCTGAAGCAAGCCATCCACGCAGATATAACCTCAGTAGTTACCATGCTTAATAAGGAAATCACACAGATTGGTGACAGAACCTCACATATAGAGGAGAAACTGGAGGAGTACACCACTGCGCACAACCAGCTAGTAAATGCGCATAATGAGGCGGACGATGAGATTACAGCCCTAAAACTGAAAATCGCAGATCTCGAAGACCGATCCAGACGAAATAACTTACGTTTCAGAGGGATTCCTGAGAACGTGCCCGCGGATGCACTGACAGAGTTCTTAACGGACTTTTTTACAGCACTATTGCCGTCAGCAGAGCAGAGGGATCTACTGATTGATAGGGCGCACCGGATCCCCAAACCCAAATCCGTTCCCAGCTCCGCACCACGGGACGTGATCGCCAGACTGCACTTCTATCATTTTAAAGAGGCAGTAACCAAGGCGGCGGCAGCAAACAAGCAAGAACGTCCAGAAAGATTCCAGAACATCCTGGTGTTCACCAACCTGTCTGCGGACACTCTGAATAGAAGGCGGGAATTTCTCATCCGCAACCAAGATCCTGCGCGACAATAACATCACCTACAAATGGGGATACCCGGTAAAGCTAATCGTGATGAAAAATGGAGTCACACACATCCTCGTGTCCCCCAGAGAGGCTATGACCCTGCTCCAAGACTGGTCCCTGACATCTGTGGACGAAGACACCAGCTCCCCGCTAAAGAAGAGACCCCCGATGCTGAACAAAGAATGGTCCTGAACAGGGACACCTTCATCCCATTCTCTATTTTGATGCCACTTTCCTTTTTGATGCCATTCTTTGTTTTGATTGGCAGGTTGGAGGGGCACGAGAATAACATTTAGTTTTTCTCTCGTTTTATTCTCACCCCCCATTGATACTGGATATGGACGAATATCCAGTTGGTTCACGTAGAACCAGACTCTGAATTGTAACCTGTTGTAAGTACTGTTTGCCCCCTAACCCTTTGCTTCCCTTACCATTACCTTGTACTTGGTGACATATTAATTTCTGTTTTTCTTCTTTTATTACTATATCTGATGGTATTTAAAATTTCAACTATTAATGTGAAAAGTTTGAACAGCCCCTTTAAGAGATTATTATTGTGGAAAGAGGCCCAGACGCTTAAAGCGGACATATTATGTGTCCAAGAGACTCACCTAAACAGCGAGGACGCACATAGACTAAAACACCAGCATTACCCCCACATCTATGCCTCACACGCAGTGAAAAAGAAAAGAGGCGTAACGATTGCGATAAAGGACACTATAGCGTTCCAGCTCATTGATAAAATCCTAGATGACGAGGCCAGATATGTGATACTTATATGCAATATCAATAATAAGACGTACACAATCACATCTATATACGCACCCAAGTCAGGACAAATCACCTTTATTAGAGAACTTATGACCAAATTATCCAAAATAAAACAAGGATTGCTACTAATCTGCGGAGACTTCAATATCGTCCCGATCCCCAATATAGACAAATCCTGGTGCTCCAAGAAAACATCCCAGTCCCATGCGCTGTCCCAATGCCTCCTGTCAGAAGAATTGTACGACACGTAGAGGGTCCTTCACGCCTCCGAACGGGACTACACATTTTACTCACATCCACATAAAATATACTCCAGAATTGACCTAATAGTGGTGGATAAGTGGCTCCTGCAAAATATACAATCGGCCCAAATAGGGAACATAACCTGGTCGGACCATGCCCCTATGTCATGCCAAACAAGAGAGACATATAATAACCCAACATATTCCCCATGGAGAATTAATAACCACTTAATATCCTCAGATAGTATCAAATCCCAAATCAAAGACCTGTTACAGGAATATTTTGATATTAATAGCACCCCAGACATGTCCCCGACCACAGTGCGGTGCGCCCACAAGGCGTACATAAGAGGACGGCTAATACAGATAGCAGCACAACACAAAAAGCTAAGGATGCGACAGATAGAGGAACTTCACAAAAGTATAGCATCATTAGAGGATGCTCATAAAAACAGCTCCTCACCCGCTATATACAAAGACCTACAAAAGGCAAGATACGATCTATACCAACTACTTCAATATAAACATGAGCACAACATGCAAAGCCAAATATTACTGGCAGGGAAACAAGGCGAGCAAAATACTAGCCAATAAAATCAAAGCCAGACTAGCAAAGCAAAGGATAGCTCATATACAAGACGCCCAAAAGGACAAAATATACAACCCTAAAGACATCGCCAACACCTTCGCCAAATACTACTCCTCAATCTACAACCTCAAAGACGACAACCTCACCCCACAACCCAGCGCTGAACTCATTAATAACTTCCTAAATAGTATATCACTACCCAAAATCCCAGAGGACAAACTGACGGCAATAAACCAACCCATAAGCCAAATAGAAATCCAACAAGCCATCCAAACATCTAAGAATAACAAATCCCCAGGACCAGACGGGATAATGAACGAATACTTCAAGACATTTCACCAAATATTGTCCCCACACCTATTACTAGTCTTCCAGAATATATATGAAACAGGCCAAATACGAGATGAGATGCTACAGGTGACCACAGTCCCCCTCCCCAAACCAGGTAAAACCCCCAACCAAACCAATAGCTTCAGGCCGATATCCCTACTGAATACCGACCTCAAGCTATACTCCAAAATCCTGGCAGGTCGAATCTCCAGTGTAATGCCCTCCCTGGTGCACAGAGACCAGGTTGGGTTTATTAAATCCAGACAGACGCTGGATGGCACCAGATGGATGATTGACCTCATCAGTGTGGCGGGGAGAGGCCGGACGCCTTCTCTGCTCCTGGCACTGGACGCGGAGAAGGCCTTCGATCGGGTGCATTGGGGCTATCTATTTGAGGTTCTATCCAGATTCGGATTTACTGGCAGCATTTTTAATGCAATTACTTTATTATACTCTCATCCATCAGCGTCAGTTTTTGTCTCTGGAATGATGTCGGACAAGTTCCCTGTCACAAATGGGACGAGACAAGGGTGTCCGCTATCGCCCCCCATATTCGCCTTGGCGATTGAACCTTTAGCGGAAAAAATCCGATCTCACCCAGGAATATCAGGAATCCAGGTGGACAGGACAGAACACAAAATAGGTCTGTTTGCGGACGACATCATTCTAGCGATAACAAACCCCACAGAGTCATTACCGGCAGCAATGCAAATCATTGATCTGTTCTCTAGAATCTCATATTATAAACTAAACACGTCCAAATGTCAGGTATTAAACCTAACCCCATCCACAACGTACCCCAAAAAATTCCAGAACAAGTACCCCTTCAATTGGAATAACGATAGTATTGAGTATCTAGGCATCCGGCTAACACTCTCGGCAGATAAAATGTTATCTCTGAATTATGAGTCCCTGAGGAGGAAAATCCAAGTTGACATATTAAGAATGAAGAAACATGAGCTATCGTGGATGGGCAGGATAGCATCAGTGAAGATGTTCATTCTCCCGCAGATATTGTATCTGTTCCGCAATCTCCCCATCATATTCCCAATGAAAATACTAAAAGAGATACAAGCCATCCTCTCCAAACATATATGGCAGGGAAAACAGCCCCGAGTCCAGGCGGACACACTCTACACCCCTATAAGTAAGGGGGGCCTGGGATACCCCTCAGTGGTCCGCTACTACAGAGCCGCACTATTCGAGCAACTGCGCTTCATGTGGAACGATGAGGATGACCGGCACTGGATAGCCATTGAGAAATATCTGATTGGAGCCACCAGTGTCTCCGCCTTTTTCCATGCACACCACACTTTAATCCCTGGTAGGAATTGTAACATATCCCCAACCATAGACGCGATGCTGGAGCTATGGAAGATGTTAACTAATAAATTAGGCCTTATACAAATCGCACTCCTTAAGGCCCCCATAGAGACACTGGAACATTGTATCCCTGACCTAAAGCTTAAAAACTGGAAACTATGCCAAATCACATGTATTGGGAATCTGTATGATGGGGAGGAACTAATCCCCTTCCCATCATTGCGAGAGAGATACAATATACCACAAAGGGACTTCTACAAATATCTGCAGATCCGACACTTCCTCTATGGAAGGAAGGAGCAGATGACTGCACCGCCATCTAAGCTGTACTCTATGCTACTGACCCCCACCGCACAGAGGAAAGCATTGTCTATAAGCTATGATTGTATGCTAGAGAACACCCTGCCCTCGCTAACCACATACCTACAAAAATGGGAAAGAGACTTACACTGTACCTTCACACTGGATCAATGGCGAGCATCCTTCCTAATTATTGGAAGCCAATCTAAATGCACTAACCACATAGAAAACGCAAGGAAACTATTATATAGGTGGTATCTCACCCCCCATAGACTATCTAAGATGTCCTGCAATTCCCCGGACACGTGCTGGAGATGTGGAGACCCCAGCGCAGACATGTTACACATATGGTGGAAATGTAGTAATGTCAGACGTCTGTGGGAAGCAATAAATCATTTAATATTTCAGATTTGTGGTGTAGGAATAACGCTATCCGTACAGCAGGCGCTGCTCGCCATAGATCTGGACTCACTCCCCTACGAGATCTGCACAGTGATTGTACATATCATTGTGGCCACAAGACTCAAAATCGCAAGTTACTGGAAAACCCCCCAATGCCCCGCACTAACCGAAGTCATCTCACTGATCAATGAGAACTGCCTATCCGAGAAGATACTCGCTTCATCCAACAATAACACAGCGCTATTCTATAAGAAATGGAACTACTGGTTATCCTTCCAATTAAATACTGTTACGAAATGAATCTACAGATGTATATATGGAGAGTTTGAACAGGAAATTGATGTGATATCACCATTCCCCCATCCCCTTCTCCCTTGTTTAATACCCATATTATTGTGATTTTTGTTGATAACGTGATGACAATATGATGTATGATGTAACATCTGACATTAATTACTAATAAAAAGTTATGGTTTAAAATAATCATTTTATTCTATCTTGTATGAAAACATAAATGTAAGAATCTAAAGGGTGCTTTACACGCTGCGACATCACTAGCGATTGATAGCGATGTTGCAAGCGATAGCTCCCGCCCCCGTCGTTGGTGTGATATGTGGTGATCGCTGTCGTAGCGAACATTATCGCTACGGCAGCATCACACGCACATACCTGTTCTGCGACGTCGCTCTGGCCTGCGAACCGCCTCCTATCTAGGGCGTCACAGCGGCGTCACACGGCAGCCGTCCAATAGAAGAGGAGGAGCGAAGTTGAGCGGACGTTGCATCCCACCCACCTCCTTCCTTCCTCATTGCCGGTGGACGCAGGTAAGAAGATGTTTGTCGTTCCTGGGGTGTCACACATAGCGATGTGTGCTGCCGCAGGAACGACGAACAACATCGTACCTGCAGCAGCAACGATATTAAGGAAATGAACGATGTGTCAACGAGCAACGATTTTTCACGTTTTTGTGCTTGTTGATCGTCGCTCATCGGTGTCACACACTGCGATGTTGCTAACGGCACCGGATGTGCGTCACTAACGATGTGACCCCGAAGATATATCGTTAGCAATGTCGCAGCGTGTAAAGCAACCTTAAGAACATCTACAAACAATTTTTGTAACTGTCTTCTCTTCTTGTCTTCATTATATGCTGAACAAATGAAAAACAATACCATTTTGGATTATTGTGAAGTATGTATAGGAAATTTGAGAATCGTACACGTTTCACTATGACAACATGAAGCCTATCAACCTCCAGCAAACAAAAGGTCATGTTTAATATCAGAAATTCATTATTATATAGTATAAATAAAAAAGCACTTACAGAGATTATAACCCTTTTACCCTCCCAGTCTGTTTTCACCTTAATTACCAGGCCATTTTTTTCTATTCTGACCAGTCTCACTTTGACAGGTTATAACTCTGGAATGCTTCAATTAATTCCACTGATTCTGAGACTGTGTTTTCATGACATATCCTAATTAATGATAGAGGTAAATTTAAGATGACATTTTTTACATTTATTAGTGAAAATATCGAAAATGTAGCCAAATATTAATGCCCTTAAACCAGAGACTTATGTCAAATAAAATACTAAATAAATAACATTTCCCGTATATCTGCTTTGCATCAGCACACTTTTTGAAACAACATTTTTTGTTAGGAAGTTAGAAGGGTTCAAAGTCTTTCAGCAATTTCTCATTTTTCCATCAAAATTTACAAAACCATTGTTAGGGAGCACAATTACAGCAATACCAGATTTACATAATTTTTAGATTTGGTGACTATAACATTAAAAGTGCTTTTTTTACAAAAAAAAAAGGTTTTTTTGCACCAAAATATCGGAGGAAGCATCTGGGGTTTCCAGGCGCTCACAAAACATCTAGATAAATTCCTTGAGGGGTTTAGTTTCCAAAACGGAGTCACTTATGGGGAAGCTCCACTTTTTAAGTTCCTTAGGTGCTTTGCCAATGTGACATGGCGCCCTAAAACTATGCGAAACGCAGGAGAAATTCCACAACCAATTTTATGTTGTATTTTTTTTTTCGTTTCCCTTGTGAAAATGCAAGATGTGAGGCTAAAGTAACATTTTTGTGGGAAAAAGTAAATTTTCAATTTTTCCTTTCACATTGCTTAAGTTCCTGTGAAGTATGTAAGGGGTACTTTGCACGCTGTGACATCGCTAGCAGATGCTAGTGATGCCGAGCGCGTTAGTACCCGCCCCCGTCGCTCATGCGATATTTTGTGATAGCTGCCGTAGCGAACATTATTGCTACGGCAGCTTCACACGCACTTACCTGCCCTGCGACGTCACTCTGGCCGGCGACTCGCCTCCTTCCTAAGGGGGCGGGTCGTGCGGCGTCATAGCGACGTCACATGGCAGGCAGCCAATAAAAGTGGAGGGGCGGAGATGAGCGGGACGTAAACATCCCGCCCACCTTCTTCCTTCCGCATAGCTGGTGGACGCAGGTAGGAGATGTCCCTCGCTCCTGCGGCTTCACACAGTGGTGTGTGCTGCCGCAGGAAAGAGGAACAACATCGTGCCGTCATTATGGAAATGACCGACGCTACACAGATCGCCGATTTACGACGCTTTTGTGATCGTTTATCAGCGCATCTAAGCTTTACACGTTGCGACATCATTACTGGCACCGGATGTGAGTCACTTTCGATTTGACCCCGACAATATTGCAGTAGCGATGTTGCAGCATGCAAAGTACCCCTTAGGGTTTAATAAATCTCTTGGATATGGTTTTCAGTACTTTGAGGGGTGCAGTTTTTAGAATTGTGTCACTTTATGGCAATTTCTGTCACTAAGGGGCACTTTGTACACTGCGACATCGCAGGTGCGATGTCGGTGGGGTCAAATTGAAAGTGACGCACATCCGGCATCGCATGCGACATCGCAGTGTCTAAAGCCTAGATGATACGATTAACGAGCGCAAAAGTGTCATAATCGTATCATCGGTGCAGCGTCGGCGTAATTCATAATTACGCTGACGCGACGGTCCGATGTTGTTCCTTGCTCCTGCGGCAGCACACATCGCTGTGTGTGAAGCCGCAGGAGCGAGGAACATCTCCCACCGGCGTCACCACGGCTTCCGTAGATTATGCGGAAGGAAGGAGGTGGGCAGGATGTTTACATCCTGCTCATCTCCGCCCCTCCTCTCCGATTGGCCGCCTGCCGTGTGACGTCGCAGTGACGCCGCACGACCCGCCCCCTTAACAAGGAGGCGGGTCGCCGGCCACAGGGACGTCGCACGGCAGGTGAGTGTGTGTGAGGCTGGTGTAGCGATAATTTTCGCTACGCCAGCTATCACCACATATCGCTGCTGCGACGGGGGCGGGGACTATCGCACTCGGCATCGCAGCATCGGCCTGCGATGTCGCAGTGTGCAAAGTGCCCCTTAGGCTTCTCAAAGTCATTTCAAATGTGATGTGGTCCCTAAAAAATGTTTTTATAAATTTTGTTGAAAAAATGAGAAATTGCTGATAAACTTTCAACCCTTCTAACTTCCTAACAACAAAAAATGTTTCACAAATTGTGCTGATATAATGTAGACATGTGGGAAATGATATTTAATAACTATTTTGTGTGAGATAACTCACTGGTTTAAGGGTATAAAAATTCAACTTTTAAATATTACAAAATTTTACAAATTTTCAGCAAATTTCCAATTTTTTTACAAATAAACATAAAAATATCTTTATATTTACCACTATCATGAAGTTCAATATGTCCCAAAAAACAATCTCTAGAGTTATAACTTCATAAATTGACACAGGTCAGAATTGAGGAAATTGGCCTGGTTATGATGGTGAAAACAGGCTGGGTGGTAAAGGGGTTAAGACTGGGGCACTCAGGGAGTATTATTACTAAAGGGTGCATTAATGGATCTAATACTATTGGACGGGGAACGAAGAGGGATTATAACTTGAAAGGGGCACTCTGGAAGCATTATTACTGGAGAGGACATTATTACTTAAAGGGAATCTGTCAACATTTTGACCTTTTTATGCTGTTAATATGACATACAGGTTATATAATGCTGACAATAGTCTTACCTTTATGTGTCATATCAGATGCCTTGTTGTAGAAAAATTATCTTTTACCACTATATGTCAATGAGCTGTTTTAGGCTACGGGGCAGATGCTGCCTGGAAGATAACTCCGCCTCCAGAGATAATTTTAAATACTGTAGAAGGGTGTTACCAGTGTGAAACAAGTAACTGACACAGAACAGGAGAAATGAAATTTGACTTCTTTCAAACACATTTTTTTTGCAGTTCCCTGAGCTCTAAGAATAGTGGAAGGCAAACCCCCATTCGCCAGAGTAAAAAGTGGCACAAAAAAATAACAATAAAAATAATGTAAAAGTACATATGCTTTATTACTTTCAAAAAATAAAATTATTTCCTTTACATTTAACTATAGATACTGAGTTTTTCCCAGGGAGGCTATAGAAAAGATGATATAAAATATTGGACTGTGCAGGTAATAAATTAAAATATAAAGCTGTGCAGATAATAAATAATTCACGTATACAGTAGATGACCATAAATAATATGTATGCCCTGATCCAAACAAACCTTATGATATCAAAATACATGTATATATGAGACAGTGTTATTAAGGTGCCTAGTGCTACAATGCTTAGATAACTCGGAAAGGTTAAAAATTGAAATCTATAATTAGCAATGTTAAAAAGGTGACAGGTCTCAATAAGATGAAGGGTCAAATTACCTGCTGCAAAGCCTGTTTGATTTGTAGGCGTCCGTTTCCGATGCGCGTTTCGTCACCTTTAGACTTCCTCAGGGTATTTGTTTGCACGCACACACAAGCACGCACAAAATATGCAGACATACACACATACAGTATGCAGACATGTACACATACAGTATGATGATATGCACAAACATACAGACATGTATACTGTGCATGTCTGGACATGTGTGCACATGGCTGTGTGCATGTCTGTGTAGTGTATGTGTGGCACCCTGGGCAAGCCAGGACGGCACAAGCACTACACCAACACACCCCCCACTCCCGGTCAGGCACACCAAAGTCAGACAAAAACCCTTGTTGCCTTCCTCCAGGGGCTGATGTTCACATCAGGGGGTGGGCCAGGCGGTTGGTCCCGCCCACCGAGGAGTTCACAGTCCTGGAGGCGGGAAAAGTAGGCAGATTAGTGTTGGAAGTGAAAGTGGAAGGAGGGAAGTAGCAGTGGAGAAGCCTGAAATTAGTCCGGGTGTGTGGCCCGGACGGATCAGCAAGGTTGGCAGACGATGGTGACCGTCTGCAGGAGTGGCCTATTGGAGCTAACCGTAAGGACCGTGGAGGGGCGGTGGCCCGGCGCTACCGGACCGGTACGCAAAGAAAAGCCAGCACCATCCGGCAGGGGCTTATGGACCCCGACAAGGCTAGGAGTCATCGTGAATTTGTCAAATCAGTTAGTGAAGGGAACCTCCTGGGTTTCCCAGCAGCCAAGTCCCGACAGAAGGCAACAGTCCAACCGAGAGAGGGAAACACAGTCACCGCCAAGGCTAAAATTCCCAGGGCCAGAGCCTGCGGGCAAAAGGGGCTCCTTCAGCACCCATCCAAGCTGGGGAGCGGGTTACCGGTGGGAATCCATTGGAACCGTACACGTTACACAGGTGCAGGGAAAGGCAGTCACCATCAACCTGCCGGGAGGAGAAACACCGCAGCCGTCTGTGGGACCCGTCTATCCAGCCGTTTGTTTTACCGGAGACTCTGTGTACATCATTGGCTGAGTGAGTATCACCGTGCCGTGCGGCACAGCGCTGTCCCCACGACCCTGCACCTCGCCAGGCCCCGTAACCTGCCTGCCATCCATCCCTACCCCATCACCGGGCCCCGGGATAACAAACCACCTACCCACGGAGGGGAGAACTAACATCCAGGCTGCTCCCTGTCATCGCTCCCGGGATCCCCGTCCAGAGCAGCGGTGGTGTCACCAATCTCACCACAACCGTGGGTGGCGTCACGGACAATATCAAATCCCCACAATCAAACCCCCCTTTTCACTCACGGGCGAGGAACGCCACTCGAGGCCCCGGGATCCGGCCCACCGCTCGAGCCACCACCGGGCAGCAGCCGCAGCAGCAGCGGCCGGACCCGAGCAGTGGGAGAGCGCAGCGTCCCCTCCTCCGCCCGCGACATATGTGTGCATGTCTATATATTGCGTTTGGCCATGTCTGCGTATCTGGTATTGTATGTATATTTGTAAGATGTGTATGTGTTAGTGTCTTGAGGTGTGTAATAATATTCATATATTACACATGTACTAAATCTAGAAGTGCTGGTTCATATCTCTGTTAGGGATTTCAATTTGTTTTTCCATAGTTAGGAACAGACAAGTGAAATTAACCGCCTATTGCACCTTGACAAAACCATGTCACCATAAGCGCTTTGTAGGGAGCGGGTTCAGGAGCTAAGCCCACTCCATCCCAGGCAGATGTCTGCTGTGATACATAGCCAGCATCTGCTTGTAAAAGCATTAATCAGAGCTTACCTTGATTGGTGATGTCTTAAATATTTAAATGCCCTTGTCAATCACTGTCAGTGGCATTTAGCTGGCACAATGACTGGTGCACACGCTCACCAGCTCCCATCAGCCCCTCGTGTTGCAGATTTCTGATGAATTGCCATGTGTTGCTGCCATATTGATTGTTTTATGAATCCCGGCACGAGGTTGGTTCCTAGGTTCCTTGGAAGATGTCACAAAGTGCCAGGACATTATTACAGCTTGCTTACTTTTTAATGAACAATGACTGTAACAGCTTCATGCACCAAACCTGTGACAAGAGTGGTGTTAGGGGGAATAAAACCTAATTTTCTCCCTGCAGCTAGCACTTTTCCATTACACCAGCTAACCAGGCTTTAAACACTATTTACCTAAAGATTAACCCTATATGTGCAGATAAATAACATTTCTTCAGGTGACAAGTTCCTTTTAAAGAGGTGTCCAGTACACTTGTAGAATTTCCCTCCTTAACAGTACATTCTGCAATGTACTCTAAGAATTCAACTGTTTTCACACTCTCTGCGCATTGCCGATTTATATCCAATGTGCAAAGAGACAATCAAATGCCACCCGTTTCTTTTCTCCTCTCATTGTTTCATTAAAAAATGTAGAAGAGAAAGGTTGTCTGGCATCTGATTGTAAATAAGCAAACTGCATAATGAGCGGTGATGTCAGGAGTGCAGAGAATGTGAAAACAGCTGAATCCAAAAACAAAATCAGAATATATATTTTCAAGGGGAAAATAAAGTTTCCAAACCTCACTAAAGAACTTTAGTAGAGTGTTCAATTATTGTCAACACAACTTGCTGTTTGATGAATTAGACAAAACTATGAGAATATTTAGCAATTTCCAATCACAGACTTGTTATTTTAACATCATGTTGTTCCCACATCTCTGTAATAAGCTTTTGTCTTGCTCCTGTTTCTATGTAGTAAGTGCAGTTCTGGTACTGTACTTATGTAGTAGGCTTTGTTCTGGTTACATATCTCTGCAGTAATCTCGGTCCTGTTTCCAAATGTATGTTGTAAGTTTGGTTCTCTTCCCGTATCTCAGTAGTGAGCTTGTTTTTGGTCCTGTATCTATGCAGTAAGCTTAGTTCTGGTACTGTACTTATACAGAAAGCTTGGTTCTATTTCCTTATCTATGCACTAAGCTTAGTGCTGGTACTGTACTTATACAGAAAGCTTGGTTCTGTTTCCATATCTATGCAGTAAGTTTAGTTCTGGTACTGTTCTTATACAGAAAGCTTGGTTGTGTTTCCATATCTATGCAGTAGGCTTAGTTCTGCTCTTGTATCAATGTAGTAAGCACTGTTTTTCTCCTATATCTTTGTAGTAAGCCCCATTTTGGTCTTGTATATGTGTAGACCATTTGGTTCTATTCCCATATCTATGTACCAACCACTGTTGCTTGGAAAGCCTTTTACCTCTGCTGCTTTAACCACTTCAACCTCAGGTGATTTTCCGTGTTTTTGTTTTCTCCTCCCCTTCTTCCAAGAGTCATAACTTTTTATTTTTCTGTCAATATTGCCATATGAGGGCTTGTTTATTGTAGGACGAGTTGTCCTTTTGAACAACACCATTAATTCTGCCCCATATTGTATTGGAAAATGAGGAAAAAAAAAGTCCAGTGCAGTGAGATCACAAAATTGTGCAATTGCATGATTGTTTTTTGTGTTTCTCATTTACCTTGTTCACTATATGGTAAAAATGACCAAATAATATGATTCCCCAGGTCAGTACAAGTTTGGAGATACCAAATATCTATAGTTTTACTTTATCTAAGTGGTGAAAAAAAATTCAGAAGTTTGTTAAAAAAAAAAAAAGAATTGCGTTTTTGTCACTATTTTCCAAGAGTCTTCTCATTTTTTGGGATCTGGGGCTCAATGATGGCTTATTTTTTGCATCTTGAGCTGAAATTTTTATTTATGCCATTTTTGGGTAGATGTGATGTTTTGATCTCCTGTTATTGCATTTTAATGCAATGTTGTAGCAACCAAAAACGTAATTCTGGCGTTTTGTTTTTTTCTCTCACTTTGCAGTTTACTGATCAGATTGATTGATTTTATATTTTGATAGATCGGGCATTTATGAATGTGGAGATACCTAATATGTGTTTTTTTATTTTTATTTTTTCACTGGGGCAAAATGAGGGTGATTTGAATTTTTAGGGGAGGGGTTTTCATATTTTTTAAAAAATGTTTTACATTTTTTTATTGAGTCTACTATTCCCCTTAGGGGACTTTATACCTGTACTGTCTGATCCCTTCAGCTGATCAGAGTGATGCATCAGCATCACTCTGATCAGCAGAAATGCTGATCTCCTGTGAGTGCAAGTGCCCTGCTGGCATTCACAGGATATGAGTCATGACATCGACAGGGGTCATCATCTGACCCCATGATGTCTTGACAACCTATTGGTGCCCCGTGTTGCTGCTGGAGCATGTTAGATTGCACTGTGCCCACATTAAATGGACAGACACAGCCAGGAACGAATATATATATGTCCTTGGTCATGAAGGGGTTAAAGTAGCAGGTTAAATATGGGCTGCATGGGTCACTGTTTTGTGATTGCCCCCAAAGCCAAAATTTGCAAGCCAGTTCCTGGCAAATGAACATCTGAGGATCACACTTAGACTTTAGACTTGAAAGCATCAATTCTTCTACATACACTTGCACATACCGGTAGTTTTTGAAGTAACTAGATTAGGAGGCATAACAAACATTTTAGAGAACTAACTACAGACCCTCTATGGATGAAGGCTTGCACATATCCTTTTGACTTTTCATGTAATCCCACACAGACCCGATGATGTTGAGATCAGGAGGACACTGTGGGGGTCACATCATCACTATTAGGACCCCTTGTTCTTCTTTACACTAAAGATACTTCTTAAGTTCGTTAAATTATGTTTGAGGTCATTGTCCTGCTGCTGAAAAAATTTAGAGCTAATTAGAAACCTCACTTATGGCATTCAATGATGGATTAGAACCTGCCTGCATTCCTCAGAAATAAGGACAACAAGAAATGGGGAACGTGCCTTAAGGATTCTTCCTAGGGTTGCTTAAGCAGTCTCCAGAAATTGGAGACTAAAATAGAGCAATGGAGGCTTATGCTTTTCAACGATGAGTCCTGCTTCTGTCTTGGACAAAATGATAGCTGGAGATTGGTCTGGAGAGGACAAGGGAAATGCCATGAAGAGGCCTTTATGATGGAACTTCATACTGGTCTTTCTCCACGGATTATGGTGTGGGGTGGCATAATTTATGCTAGCTCTGCCCCTCTTGTCTTTACTCCAGGAAAATTGACAGCTTATTGTAACATGCGATTTGGTGGTTGAACCAGTGATACCGCCATTTATTCCAAATGCCCCAAGAGCTGATTTTCAACATCAAAATGCCAGGCGACTTGTTGCTCATCATGATATTTTGAGCAGCCTAAACATAATTGATAATTAATAAATCAAAATGTTTGAAATTTTGTTACCATTTTTTCAGAATTTTTATATCATTAAAATGTCTTGCGATTCTGTGATTTCCATAATCCCACCACATTTCCTTCTTGTCATTGCAATTTCAGTGCATAGAGGAGTATATAATATCATGGAATCTTTGAAGGAGACCTTTGCAATCTAGAGAGTGGAACACCCTCATTTTCTTTCTCCTTTTAGGAGTATACTGTATATCTTTATATCTATTCTGTATATGTCTATTTTTCATTCTCATCTACATTACACTACTCGGAGCACCTTGACTTCTTTAATAATTTAAAGTAGATTTATCAGCTCATTAACGCTAAAGGCCCCGTTACACGCGTCGATTTATCGTGCGTTCGCATGTGAGATCGCACCCGCCCCCCATCGTTTGTGCGTTACGGCAATTTGTTGCCCGTGTCGCATAAAGTCGGTAACCCCCATCACACATACTTACCTCCCGAACGACCTCGCTGTGGGCAGCGAACATCCTCTTCCTGAAGGGGGAGGGAAGTTCGGCGTCACAGCGACGTCACACAGCGGCAGCCCAATAGAATCGGAGGGGCGGAGATAAGCAGGACGTAACATCCCGCCCACCTCCTTCCTTCCGCATTGCCGGCGGCCGCAGGTAAGCTGCAGTTCATCGTTCCCGGGGTGTCACATGGAGCGATGTATGCTGCTTTGGGACCAATGAACAACCAGCGCACAGAAGGACGATCGATTTTTTGAAAATGAGTGACGTGTCAACGAGCAACGAAAAGGTGAGTATTTTTGCTTGTTCACAGTCGCTCGTAGCTGTCACATGCTAGGATATGTCAAACAAAGCCGGATGTGCGTCACTAACGACGTGACCCCAACGACATATCGTTAGCGTGTAAGGGGGCCTTAAGTTTAATATAGGATATAGAGCCAGATGCTGATTTGGAGAATATACACAGTGGATATAAAAATCTATACACCCTTGTTAAAATGCCAGGTTTCATCATGTAAAAAAAATCATAACAAGAAGAATCATTTCAGAATTTTTTCCATGTTTAATGTCACTCATGATCTGCACAAATCCATTGAGAAACAAACTGAAATACTTTTCAAGGGGAAAATAAAAATAACAACAAAACTAAAATATTGTGATTGCATAAATGTGTACACTCACTTTTATAATTGGGGATGTGATTGTGTTAAGAATCAGCCAATCACATTTAAGCTGATGTTAAATATTAGTACACCACAGATGCCATAATTTAAAGTGTTTCAGATTAACCGCTTAATGACTTAAGATGTATTTATACAACCGAGGTCTGCTTCCCTCCTTTTGATGTGGGCTGAACTTTTTTTTCCCTACTTGAATAAAATTAAAACTATACATATTTTTGTATCTATGAACTAGTACTGAATCATATTCCCAGGTCCATTTTACCATATAGTGAACATGGTAAATAAAAAACTCAAAAAAACAATTGTGGAATTGCAATTTTTTTGCAATTTCACCGCACTTGGAATTTTCTACCCGTTTTCTAGTACGGGGAAAAATGAATAGCTTAATTCAAAAGTACATCTTGTAGTGCAAAAACAAGCCCTTATATGGCTATATTGATAGAAAAATACAGAGGAACCTTGCTTAACGAGAACAATCCATTCTGGGACTGTGCTTGTTAACCTCGTTACTCGTTCAGCAAAGCAAGATTTCCTATAGGAAATCATTGCAATGCAGACGATTCGTTCCACAACGTGTTAAATGTCCCATCCTAGTCCCCTATTCTGTCATTCCACACACGTGCAAACACACACAAACATGTACAAACACACACAAACTCACGCAAACACACAAAAACACACAAAAACACACACAAACACACATACACGCATGCACACACACATATTACATGCTCACCTTACCTTCCGTTCCATCGCCGGTCTCCTGGGACTTGCTGTTCTCTGGTACGGGGCCGGGCTGTGTATCGCGTTACCATAACGACGAGGCAGGAAGTTCCCGGCCAGAGCTCTGATGTCAAAGGCACAGCTGCTTGCCTCTGATTGGCCAGCGCGCTGACTTTCATTAGCGGTGACAGGAAGTTCCTCCCTCGTCGCTATGGATGCAGCGTGGTCTGGAGCACAGCAGCGAACTACAGGACCCAGGAGGCCGGCGATGAAACGAAAGGTACACATATTATGTTATATTATATGCTCACCTTACCTTCCGTTCCACCGCAGGCCTCCTGAGTCTTGTAGTTTGCCGCGAGGACGTCGCGATGTACCCAGGAACTACAAGACCCATGAGCCCGGCGGTGGAACAGAAGGTAAGGTGAGCATAATACTGTATGTGTGTGTGTGCGTGTTTGTTTGTGTGTGTTTGTGCGTACATGTGTGTGTTTGTGTGGACTGCAAGTGCGGGTCAGAGCGTGGTGGATGGACGAAACCAGAGGTGTGTGCGGTGAGAATTTCGCTCGCACAGCAAAGCTTTCTCGTAAAGCGGGTTATAAATTTACAGAAAGCTTTGCTAGTTAAGTGAAATTCTCGTTAAGTGGGTTACTCGTTAAGCGAGGTACCACTGTATAAAAGTTACGGCTCTTGGAAGAAGGGAAGGACAAAACAATGGAAAATCGGTCGTGATGGGGTTAATAAATATAAAGATTAGCTATTCTAGTAGGATTTACCTGATATTTTCTTTCTTTGAAATCAGATACGTTTTTTTTAAAACTTTCTTGTTTTATATACATAAACTGTACAAAAAGCCAGCTGTAAAACAACACTTAGCAAATAAAAATTAATCAAATACTCTAAAAAGGATAAGTTTCCATGTACACCGCAGGAACTAAGAATAAGGTTAATCATACGTACATTTGGCACATATACGGTACTCAACGTCAATACCTTGGTTGCAAAATGTCAGAGAGCACATATTGGGTAAGAAAAAAGAAATGTGATGATATATCATAGCAGAAATAATGACTAGGGATGAGCGAATGTATTCGCCACTATTCGGTATCCAACGGATAATGGGGTATTCGAGGTATTCGGTATCCAACGGCTAATATGGTATTCGCTCCGATACTTTCATTTTCATTTCTGCCTTCCTGGCGCCTTTTTCCAGCCAATGAACACATCTGAAATTGCTTGCCTTCACAGTAATGCCGCAGTCATCTTTGTTGAGGTGTTACTGTGATTGGCTTGGCCACACGGTTTCATAGGGGCTATATAAGCCAGCAGCCATTGGTCAGTCGGTCTCTCCCTCTCTCTTTTTTACTCACCGATGACAGGCGCGGCACTGCACGGCTGTCACACTGTTCCGGCGGGTTCTCCAGCTTTTGAAAATGCCGAACCCACATTATTCAATCTCGTATTCCCTGCTTCCCCCGCCCACCGGCGCCTATGATTGGTTGCAGTCAGACACGCCCCCACGCTGAGTGACAGCTGTCTCACTGTAACCAATCATAGCCGCTGGTTGGCCGGTCTATATCATGTAGTAAAATAAATAAATAATGTAAAACAAACGACGTACGGTCAATAAATAATGTAAAACAACGACGTGCGGTCCCCCCCAAATGATACCCAGCCGAGGTAAGCACACAGCAGCGGGCCAGTATTCTCAAGCTGGGGAGGGCGAGGGCCATGGTTACGGCCCCCCCATCCGCAGCCGAGACTATCAGCCCGCTACTGCTCCGAGAATGTCGCATCCATTAGATGCGACAGTCCAGGTGTGTTAAGCTACTTTCACACATCAGCTTTTTGGCATCAGGCACAATCCAGCCTGTGCCTGATGCAACGGATCCATCGCAGATTGTGTAAAAACTGATGCAATGGATCCAGCAAAAAACGGATTTGTTTTGTTTTTTTTTGCTTTCCTGTTCATGCCGAGAGAGAGATCCCATCATTACCACACGCACTGGCAGTACCGCCCCCATCATCACCGCACACACCGGCACTACCGCCCCCATCATCACCGCGCACACCCTGGCACTACGGCCCCAATCATCACCGCACACACCCCGGCACTACCGCCACCATCATCCCCGCACACACCAGCACTAGCGTACCTATCATCACCGCACACACCGGCACTACTGCCCCCATCATCACCGCACACACCCCGGCACTACCGCCCCCATCATCACCGCACACACCCCAGCACTACCGCCCCCATCATCCCCGTACACACCCCGGCACTACCGCCCCCATAATCCCTGCACACACTGGCACTAGCGTACCCATCATCACCGCATACACCAGCACTAGCGTACCCATCATAACCACACACACCCCAGCACTACCGTCCCCAACATCACCGCACACACCGACACTAGCGTAGCCATCATCACTGTACACACCTCGACACTAACGTCCCTATCATCCCCGCACACACCCAGGCACTACCGCCCCCATCATCACCACACACACGTCGGCACTATCGCCCCCATCATCCCCGCACAACCCGGCACTACCGCCCCCATCATCACCGCACACACCCAGGCACTACTGCCCCCATCATCCCCGCAAACACCCCGGAACTACCGCCCCATCATCCCTGCACACACCAGCACTAGCGTACCCATCATCACCACACACACTGACACTAGCATACCCATTATCACCGCATACACCGGCACAAGCGTACCCCTCATAACCGCACACACCCCATTACTACCGGCCCCAACATCACCGCACACACCAGCACTAGCATAGCCATCATCACCGCACACACCTCGACATGACCACCCCCATCATCCCCGCACACACCCAGGCACTACCGCACCTATCATCAATGCACACACCGGCACTACCGCCCCCATCATCACCACACACACCCGGCACTACCGCCCCCATCATCCCCACACAACCCGGCACTACCGCACCCATCATCCCCGCACACACCCAAGCACTACCACCCCCCTCATCGCCGCACACACCCCGGCACTACCACCCCATCATCATCGCACACACCTCGGCACTATCGCCCCCATCATCCCCGCACACATCCCGGCACTACCACCCCCATCATCATCGCACACACCTCGGCACTACCACCCCCATCATCATCGCACACACCTCGGCACTACCGCCCCCCATCATACCCGCACACACCTCGGCACTACCATCCCTATCATCCCCGCACACACCCAGGCACTACCGCACCTATCATCAATGCACACACCGGCACTACCGCACCCATCATCAGTGCATACACCAGCACTACTGCCCCCATCATCCCCGCACACACCCAGGCACTACCGCCCCCATCATCACTGCACACACCCAGGCATTACCGCACCCCTCATCCCCGCACCTATCATCAATGCACACACCAGCACTACCACCCCCATCATCACTGCACACACCGGCACTACCGCACCCATCATCCCCTCACACACCACGGCACTACCGCCCCCATCATCCCCGCACACATCCCGGCACCACTACAACCCCCATCATCCCCTACACACCCAGACACTACCACCCCCATCATCCCCGCACACACCCCGGCACTACCGCCCCCATCATCCCCGCACACACCCAGGCTCTACTGCACTTATCATCAATGCACACACCGGCACTACCACACCCATCATCACTGCACACACCGGCACTACCACCCTCATCATTCCCGCACACACCCCAGCACTACTGCCCCCATCATCACCGCACACACCCCGGCACTACCGCCCCCATCATCCCCGCACACACCTAGTCACTACCGCCCCTATCATCACCGCACGCACCCATCATCCCCGCACACACCCAGGCACTACTGCACCTATCATCAATGCACATACCGGCGGATCCAGCAAAAAACAGATTCGTTTTTTTGGGGGGTTTTTTGCTTTCCTTTTCATGCCGAGAGAGAGATCCCATCATCACCACACGCACCGGCAGTACCGCCCCCATCATCACCGTACACACCTGCACTACTGCCCCCATCATCACTGCACACACCCCGGCACTTCCGCCCCCATCATCACCGCAAACCCCGGCACTACCTCCCCCGTCATCACCGCACACACCCAGGCACTACCGCCTCCATCATCACCACACACACCCCGGCATTATTGCACTCATCATCACCGCACACACCCCGACACTACTGCACCCATCATCACCGCATACACCCAGGCACTACCACCCCTATCACCACACACACCCAGGTACTACCACCCCTATCATCACCGCACACACTGGTATTACCTGAGTGATGTCCCCGCTGACAGCGCGACTCACTTCAGTTTCTGCGTGGAGCTCACAGGAGCGGCGGTGTACTACGGTCGCTCCTGTCAGCTTCATGTAGCAGAGCTGAAAGCGTCGCTGGACCTTGTGTGGATTACGTTGGACCTGGAGGTGTATTTGGAGGTTAATAAAGTGGTGAATGAGGGTGTTTTTTGTCTTTTTTTTTCAAATAAAGGGTTTTTCGGGTGTGTGTGTTTATTTACTTTCACTTAAAGGTTAATCATTGGGGGTGTCTCATATACGTGTGGCATGATTAACCTAGGACTTAGTGGCAGCTATGAGCTGCCATTAACTCCTTATTACCTCAATTTCCACCACACCAGGGCAATTCGGGATGAGTCGGGTAGAGTCCTGGGACTGTCGCATCTAATGGATGCGGCAATTCTGGGCGGCTGCTGGCTGATATTTTTAGGCTGGGGGGCTCCACGTAACATGGAGCTTCCCATCCTGAGAATACCAGCCATCAGCCGTGTGGCTTTACCTTGGCTATATCAAAATTGGGGGGAACCGCACGTCATTTTTTTTTAATTATTAAAGCACAACTCAGAGTGATGTCACTGACCGGCAGTGACCCTGTGGGAACTCAGATCCAAGCTCCCGCAGGATCACTGCTCCATCATACATACTGTTGGGTGGGGGGAAACACCTACATCACAAATAAAAGCTGTAATATCATCCATCCATCCATCCATCCATCTATTGGATGGATAGATAGATAGATAGATAGAGGCATAGATTGATGGATAGATCGATAGATCGATAGATAGATAGATAGATAGATGATAGAAAGATAGATGGATAGATAGATAATGGATAGATAGAGGGATAGAAAGATAATGGATAGATAGATAGAGGGATAGAGAGATAGATAGATAGAGGGATTGATGGATTGATGGATAGATAGATAGATAGATAGAGGGATAGATAGATAGATAATCTATAGATAGATAGATAGAGAGATAGATAGATAGATAATGGATAGATAGAGGGATAGACATATAGATAGATGGATAGATAGATAGAGTGATAGATAGATGGATAGATAGATAGATAGATAGATAGACAGATAGATAATGGATAGGTAGATAGATAGATAGATAGATAGATGGATAGATAGATAGAGGGATATATAGATAGATAGATAAAAAAGGATATATGGATAGATAGACAGGCAGACCGATGTCAAACACATATATAATGTCCCACCTCCCTGCATATTCTAAGCTGGCACTCTGTAGCGACTTTCATGTGACACTAAAGGGTGCTTAGCCTTGTATTTAGCAAAAAAAATAAAAAATTTAAAAAACAAGACTTGGGGTCCCCCCCATTTTTGATAGCCAGCTAGGGTAAAGCAGATGGCTGCAGCCTCTAGACCACAGTTGGCAGCTTTACCTTGGTTGGTGATCCAATTTGGAGGGGCCCCAGGCTCTTTTTATAAATAAATAACAAAAAAAAATGGGGTTCCCCCAAATTGGTTCACCAGCCAAGGTAAAGCGGACAGCTGTGGTCTGGTATTCTCAGGGTGGGAAGGTCCATAGTTATTGGCCCTTCCCAGCCTAAAAATAGCAAGTCGCAGCCACCCCAGAAGTGGCGTATCCATTAGATGCGCCATTCCGGGCGCTTTGCCCCATCTCATCCCGTTACCCTGATACGGTAGCAAACGGGGTAATAAATGGGGTTGATACCAGATGTGTAATGTCACCTGACATCAAGCCCAGCAGTTGGTGATGTCATGGCGTCTATCAGATCCCCGACATCACCAACTGTCAGTAATAAAAGTAGAAAAAAAATGGACGACAAAAAAAATGTATTTGAAAAAACACTCCCCAAAACATTCCCACCAATTTATTGTAAAGAAAAAAAATCTCCTGTAATCCATTTTGGAAGTCCCACGATGACTCTGGACCTTCTAGAATATGGGGGGGGGCATGCTCAGGGAACGTGTCCCCCATTTTCTAGGAGTGCAGACTCTCCATGTGAGTAGTGTGGGTGCAAAGAATCTGCACCTACCCTCCCCGGGTCACAGCAGCAGAGTCCGTGCAGCTAGCGCAGCTCCACAGCCGTTCTCACGGAACACAGGAAGCTGAGCTGAGCTGACAGACGCACTCTGCGCATGCGAACATCGGGAGATACCGGGGGGTATGGAGGGTGACTTAGCTGGACCCGGGGAGTAGTTTTCTGTCGCATGTGTCATGGCACATGCGACAGAAATCAGAGGAAAAGGGTGAATGCGGGCGGCGCGTTAGTGTGCGTCCTGTCATCTTGGATGAATCGGGAGGGGGCATAAATGCAGTGAGGCACCTTCTATAGGCTGTGCCCATACTGTTTCTGCCTTTTCCCATCCATTTCAGCCTCTTCCCCAGTCACCACAGCTCACCGACGGGTCCAACATGAAATTATTCTGATTTCCCATAGACTTGCATTGGGAGCCGAATATTCGCAAATACTTGAATAGCTGCGAGGTAGTCATCGGAAATTCGGTGAAGTGAATAATAGGGTATTCGATCATCCCTAATAATGACATCTTTCCCTCCCCTTAAAGTATAGCCCCCATCAAACATTTGACTCCAACCAGCCCCCTTAGAATTTGTCTCCCATGATAACAAAATGAGTCTTTATGCCAGGCCCAATCTAAATCTGGCGAGTTTTCTAGACGCCATCCCAGATTGATCGATCCAATGAGCCCATATCTTGTTGAACTTTATGATACAGTTTTGTTTAATGTAAATATGCTTTCCATATTAATAGCCCATTTTATCTTGTCTATATATTCCGACCTTCCTGGGGGACACTCAGATATTCAGTGCTGCGCCACCAATTTTCTGGCCATGTACAGTATCCGTGTAACGGCTGTCTTACCATGATCATCGATTAATAGATCCACCACATAGCCTAATATACACACCAATGGCATCATCTCAACTTCCACCAAATACACCCTATTAATGATTCTCTTTACCACTTTCCAAAACCTTTCTAGGTTGGGGCAGGACCACATCATATGCAGTAAACCCGCAACATTAACTTTACATCTGCTGCACATAGGGGTAGATTGCGCGCCAATTTCAAATAGAAACTGCAGAGTACGGTATTTATCATGTAATAGATACAGCTGCTAGAGCCTATGTGATTCGATCAGAAATATATTTGGAACCCTTTCCTAAATGTCATCCCACTGATTATCTTCAATAGGGCCCATATACCCTTCCCATGTTGCCTTAGAATTTGGTGTCAGCCCCTTCAGTACTAGTTGTAGAACAACAATATAGAGAGATGAGAGCAAACCTCTCAATCTTCTAAATTGCGCAATCCTGTGAACAATCAACAATCAGCCGAAGGCATGGTATTACTTGCTTCAAAAAGTGCGTATGAGTCTCATGTCTTAAAATAATTTCGAAGTAGCAAACCCTGGATACCTCTACCCCCTGGATCATACCACACCCTAATGTGTTGTAACAGGGCTGCTATAAAGTAAACCCAAGGGTTCGGTTCTGTCAACCTGTCAGAATGCCTATCTCTTTGTAGTGTTTCCAAGTGAATTTTAGGAGCTTTTTAAACCCATATTAACTCTCTAAAAGTGCCATTTACCCTATGGAAATACCGCTTTGGGATCCAGAATGGGGAATTATGTAAAACTTACAGAATTTGTGGCATCCAAGTCATTTTTGGCAAATTTGCCACCACTGATAACGGCAACTTTTCCCATGCATTCAACTTATCTTGGAATTTTTTTAAGGATCGGCACTAGATTCAGGGCTTCATATTCCATTATGTTAGTGGTGATATTAATCCCTAAGTATTTAAACTGCATTACTACCACCAAGCCTGCGCCCGCATAAACTAAGGCGTCACCGCCATCCAGCGGAAGTAAGGCCACCTGATATTTTCTTAGTTGCATTTTATTACAAAAGTCATGTCCATAAACAGCTTACAACACAGCAAAGGAATCTCATTGTTGAAAGTTATCAGTCAAGAGAAGGGTAGAAAAAAATTTCTTGAGATTTACCATAAAACACTGCAAAGATGGTCATCAATAAGTGGCTTAAATTTCCTATGGCAATGATGTTACTTAGAATTAGACATTCCTCAAAAAGTTTTAAAAAGACAAAAAGAAAATTAGGTCAGGAGGCTGCCAAGAAGACTTTACAACAACTTTGAAAAAGCTTCCAATTTCTGGCAAATACTGGTTGCGTACTGCATGTCGCAACAATCTCCCATAATCTTAATATGTCTGGCCTTTGGGGTGGGATAGCAAGAAAGAAAGCATTTCTTACGAAGAAAAATATCCATGCCCATTTACTGTATGTTTTGCGAAAACACACAGGCTGAGCTTTTTAGCCATAATTCCAAATGATATATTAGGCACAAAGCCAACACTTCACATTACCATAAGAACACCATACAAAAACACCATATAGAAAGTAAAGTATTGTGGAAGCAGCATTATGCTTTGGGAATGTTTTCAGTCACTGGAACTTGGGCTTTAGTCAATATGGAGAGAAAATAAAGAGGAAATTCTTCTTTCAGCATGGTAATGACCCCAAGCATATTTCCAAATCAGCAAAAATGGCTTTGCCCAAATAAGATTAAGGTTTTTGAATGATCCAGTCAGTCAGATCTGCGAACCGAGTCTAATTGAAATTCTGTGGGTTGGCCTGAAGAAGGTACATATATATATTTATGCAATCACATTATTTTAGTTCAGTATTTTGCTTTTTCGACCAAATAATTTTTCAGTTTATTTTTCAGTTGAATTATATTGATTATGGGTTACATTCTAAAATAAAATCTTTTCGGTATGATTTTTTAAAGCTACAAAAACCTGGCAATTTAACAGAAGTAAGTAGATTTTTATATATATATATATATATATATATATATATATATATATATATATATATATATATATATATATATTAACTGTACTTTTCAATTATTTAAGTCAGTCATTACATATTAAAGCTGACTAAGCCCTCCCAGGACTTAGAAACAGACATTGATTAGCTTTTCTCAGAGAAAGACAAGTACGGTTCTTGGATATTTCTTTCAGTCCCATAAACATTTAATGAAGCTAAGGTGTGCATGCTTAACTTCTAATAAATTTAGATAGGGTTCTGTACAGCCCCCTTTTGGGGACTGCTGAGAGTTATATGGAAAAAAGGATATATTTTAATATTGTATTAACACGTGATGAGCGAGCACAACCATTCTCTGGTGCTTGGTACTCGTTAAGAGCAGATGCATGAATGGGCGCAACTTGAGCATCTAAATATAATGAAAGTCAATGAGAGTTACAGGCATTTTCCTGGAACATTTCACATCCATTTGAGCATCCACCTGATCTTAATTAGTATCAAGCACCCAAGAATGGTAGTCATCGCTCATCACTAATTAACACTTACAAATTGTCATTAGACATGGTGTCATGACTATAGCTCAGCGCTGATGGGGTTAAGTCAAGTGGGAGGGGTCTGTTCAGTTGTGCCTCGTTCCGGGACGCTCGCTGCTTTATTATTGTGTTGAAACCGCCGGAACACTGCCAGTCATAGCTCTGCTCTGCAGCGTGTGCTCTGATTCTTATGAGTTACCTCTGATCTGTCCTGGTACTCAGCCTACCTCTCTCTGACCTCTGTTCCCCTAGTTCTATCTTCCCTTCCTGTCTTCTTGATTCCGGTCCCGTTCTGTGTCTCTGTTTCTTGCCCCTTCTCTGTACTTACCTGATCTCTCAACCCCTGACCTCGGCTCCATTCCCTGACTCTGGCTCTACTCCCCTCAAGCTCTTGATGTTACTCCTTGGCTTCTGACCCCCTTGTTTCTATTTTCTATAACCTGCTCACTCCCTAAGTTAGATGTAACATACTGGTTTTGACTTTAGCTTGTTTGACTATTCTGACTTTTGTGCTAGCGACCTCTTGTGGGATTTTTGTGTTACAGTACTTGGAAGTTTTATATTTTCTAAGTCTCCGGGATCGGTGGGATATGTCAAAATCTTGGTTCATATGTGGACGTGATCTTGAGACCTTTTGTGGAATCCCTCCCTTCCTACACAAGGGATACGACAGACCTTCTCTTGAAATTAGACGGTATTTCTGTGGGTGAGGACGGTATTTTGGTCAGTATTGATGTTGAGGCACTTTATTCCTCTATTCCGCACCATATGGGGCTCAGGGCAGTAAGACATTATCTCTCCATGAGAGGCTGCCAATACCGTCTTCACAATGAATTCGTGTTGCAAGCACTGGAATTCTGTTTGAGGAATAACGTCTTCACTTTCAATGGGAGGTTCTATCACCAGCTCAGGGGCACCGCGATGGGGAGCCCATGTGCTCCCTCGTACGCTAATTTGCTCCTGGGCTGGTGGGAGGAGACTATTGTCTTCTCCAAGGAGGGTGATGGTGGACTAACATCTGACCGGATCAATCTATGGGCGCGCTATATCGATGATATATTCATCATATGGCGCGGTACCCGAGACGATCTGGTGGTATTTGTAAACCAATTGAATGACAACGAGATAGGCCTCCGCTTTACTTTTGAGGCGGACCCTGTTTCGTTGCCATTCTTGGATGTCCTCATCAGTAAGACAAAGGATGGCACCTTGAGCACGTCCACCTACAGAAAACTGACCGCCACCAACTCCCTCCTGAGGTGGGATAGTAACCATCCGGCCCCCCTCAGGAGAGGAATTCCCAAGGGGCAATACTACAGAATTCGCCGGAATTGCTCTGAGGATGCTTCATTTATGACGCAAGCGAAAGACCTCAGGATGCGTTTTCTGGATCGTGGCTACCCTCAAAAAGTGCTGAGTCAGGCTTTCAAGGAGGCAAAGTCCAAGAATAGATCTGACTTACTAAAACCCTCTAAGAAGGAGATGGGAGATCCAATTACAAGATTTATCACCACGTTCTCTAATGGTGCCAATTTTGTCAGAAACATTTTTGAAAAGCATTGGGCAATCTTGACAATGGACAGTGACCTGGAAACATCAGTAGGTCCCTATCCCCAGGTCACCTATCGGAGGGGGAGATCTTTAGGGGATAGATTAGTCCATAGTCACTTTATGGCACCAAAACAAGAAACATGGCTCAGGTCTAATTTGAGGGGATGCCACAGATGTGGCGATTGTGTATCATGCTCTTCTATCTCACCTGGTAAGACCTTTGTATAAAACGTCACACAGGAATCATTCAATATTCGGGATTTCATAAATTGCCGTACAAAAGGCATCATCTATAAGGCAACTTGCACATGCGGACTCGAATATGTCGGTAAGAGTTCCGTAGACGTATTGGGGACCACATGGGAGACATTGAACATGACAGGGATGCTTCCCTCGCACGTCATGTCAATGTCTCCCATGGGGGTAAAAAGGATGCCATTAAATTTATTGGCATTGAAAAAGTTGAGAAACCGATCAGAGGGGGAGATTGGGACCGGCTGATCTTGCAAAAAGAGGCAAGGTGGATCTTCCGGCTCAATACAGTCTCCCCGGCTGGTCTGAATGAATAACTTAATTATGGATGCTTCATCTAAATTCTGGCCTCATTGTTCTTTTTCTGTGTTGTCTTTCTGTTTGGATTTTTAGCTAATATCTTCTGAATTCCCCTATCAGGACACACGTGATCTTGATATTTTATTGGGATTTAATATACACATGATTGTCTACACAATCTTCCTTATATCACTCCTTACCTCATCAACATGAGTTCAGTGATCCCCTTGTTCCCCCCCCCCCTCTCCCCCTCCTTATACCTCAATCTGGTTACTCACATCAATCTGGCATTATTGTACTTGGATGGTGCTAGTGGATGGGATTTCTGATCCACAAACATGTGATTTGATGCTGGGATCCAACCTATCTATCACATGCACTATTATGTCCCTCTGGATACATTACCATGAATAAATGTCATATGAGTGACCCATATGTCTATAGGTCGAACGGACAGGGTGAATATAATCTAAAAAAAACCCTCCCTTTTTCCCTAAGGTGACCGAGGTGTGATTATACAACTCTTGAAATCTATTCCTTTTTTAATATGGGAAGACTACAATCCTCTTGATATTCCTGAAATGTGTACTTGTATAAGTCTCTCCCAACTATTCAATACGGCCTATAGTGTTGGTAGTGTACGCTTCACACTCTGCGATCCAGCACGTATTGTTAAACATACAGCCTCGTGCTTGAATTGGCCGGCCGTTATCACGTGATGAGCACCTAGTGCGTCACGATGCAGGCTATGGGATTGACACTTTGGAGACGCCCCTCTTCCTACTTGTGACGTCGCCAGTCGCGTGACTGTTCGCGAGACTGTTCAGGTGACCGGCGAACCAGGAAGTCCTGCGTTCCATCAGGCCGTCGCTCACTGATGACCCGCGGTCGGTTTCTGAATGACGTGACCAACTTCTATTGGTCCTTGTACACTGCCGGTCACGTGACCACTCACGTGATCAGACAACCAGGAAGCACTGTGTCCGTCCACCGGATCACTAAGTGAGAAAAAAACGCACGTTCTGTCCGGTAATAACGACCTATATCGGTTTGTACATAGTGGATCACATCCAGCTAGATCCTAATTTGGCTAACTATTATTATTTCGCCCTCATGATCTTGGATTGATCTGTCACGTACTATCCGGGTTTTCATTATTACTGCCGCGCTATCTGCATAATGATGTTGGGCGGCTCTTTCAATTTGGGGAGGGGAGGTGGGACCAAGGTCCCCTTTTTATTACCTCAGTACATCGTACGCCTTCATTGATACCAGGCCACATAGGTTTGAGCTCTATGCTTGAGCCACAACCACGATTTTCAGGTGTTCCAAGCCTCCCCTGATGAGCAGTTGTTGTGAAACGCGTCGGGAGTCACCTGTATTATGGACACTAGGGTCAGCCACAACAGGGCCAGCTGTGGACTGCCCTTGTAAGGGCGGGAGTTTTTGTGGATAATCAAAGGGTCAGCTCTATCCCAGACAGGGCTAGTGACCAAGCCACTGCTCCCCCCGTGCCGGTATTTTGGATTAAGCAGCACTGGAGAAGGACGATACCTCACCGGGACAAAAAGACTGGGTGAGATGGTTCCACTCTAAGTGGTCTTAACATTGCACTGTATTTGACATCCCATGTTCTTTAACTCCTTGATGTAGTTGATTTATAGCATGGTATATGCATTAGGAGGTCACTATCTCCTGGATATTGTATGTCATGGTGCATTTGTTTGGTTGTCCCCTGATAGAGTGTATTATACTAGCATAGCTCTATAGTGGGACATTCACACTATTTTGGTCTGATGGTGATGACGCTGAGTGACAATATCCTGGTCGTTAAGTGGCATGCTACTTCTTGTGAATACACGCATCTCTGAAAGCTACACTTACCCAGCATCTGTCTAATCAGCGATACCATATCAGCTTTTTGTGTGTTGAAAAATGTATTACCTTTCCGGTGTTGTTTATTAAGGTGAACGGTACCTGTTCCCCTTATTTCTGTAAATGATGGCGCCATAGATACACGCATCACCTATTGGTCCCATCATTTCCAGGTTTTAATTGGTGTTTGGATCACAGTTTGTATATATTCATTTTAAATAACCCAATTAAAGGTTAAGTTTTATTGTCACATGTTGCTATATCTATGCAAGCTGTACATGTTGGAATTCTATTCTAATACCTACTGGTTCTGAATTGGTGCTATTTTTCATATTTTCTAAGTCCCTGCACCCCCAAGTGGAAGCTTGACACATGGGAGCTGATAGATGTAAGCTTAGTTGCTATACTATATATTCACACAGTTGTTTTTTTATGGTAAAAAAAATTGTTTCTAGGATTCATTAGAGCTTTGATCATTAAATTTGGGTTTCAGTATCTTTACTGTCCATTTGCTATAATCAGACATAGTCTGCTGTTCCTATTCCAGTGTTTGAAGTGTACCTGGCACTACGGTAAACTCTCCATACTCAGACTAATGTCAACCACACAAGCTGATACTCTAATGTGTATGGGGATGCCGGGCAACTCACTGTCAGGGAAGAAGTTGTCTGGACATATCTGATTTTTAGACTACCAATTGGATAGTTGTCCTGTACCTAGGCCGCTGACAGAGATGTCTGATGGCTGCTTTCTATTAGGGAACATGGGAGTAGAGTTGAGCGCGGTTCGTGGTTCGTGGTTCTCCAGTTCTAGGCTCGAGTGATTTTGGGGGCTGTTCGAGATCGAACTAGAACTCGAGCTTTTTGCAAAAGCTCGATAGTTCTAGATACGTTCGAGAACGGTTCTAGCAGCAAAAAGCAGGGCTTTTTACAGCTACAGTGTGCAGGAGCCATCGCTGGCAGCCTGCCAGAAGCTGGTAACCAAGATAAACATCGGGTATCCAACCAAAGCGCTTTGGTTAGTAACCCGATGTTTATCCTAGTTACGTGCAGGAAGCCCACACTTCCCCGCTCAGCTCGCTCCGCCCCCTCCTGCCCGCGGCATGTACACATACATACACACACACACACACACACACACACACACACACACATGGTCCCGCTCGGCTTACCTGCGGTGATGAAGTCCCGCCATCCCGACCTCAGCGCTGTCACTGTCCTCCATGGCCGCCGCTTGTCACATCACCTCTCGCTTCCGACCCGAGACTGACTAGCGGTGACGTCACGGGCCTCTCGCGATACTTGGTGTGAAGGCGCCGGTCATTGAACTCAGTGACAGGGGCTGTCAATGTGCTGGAGATCAGCGCAGGTAATGTACCTCGCTGACAGCAGTGACAGCAGCACTTGTCATGCCCTGCAGTGACCTGGGCTGACCCATTGATGTTAGCTCAGGTCACTGCACTGCTCTCCCAGCCAATGGGGAACATCCTGCTCTTCATTGACTGGGACAGTGTGGATCGTCATGGCAACCCCTTGGATTACACCAGACCTGGATTTGTTTTTCATTCTAATAAATTGGTTAAAGAGGGAATGTTTTGGGGAGTGTTTTTTCAAATAAAAATGTGTTTGTCGTCTATTTTTTTTTTATTACTGACTGGGTTGGTGATGTCGGGTATCTGATAGACGCCTGACCTCACCAACCCCAGGGCTTGATGCCAGGTGACATTACACATCTGGTATTAACCCCATATATTACCCCGTTTGCCACCGCACCAGGGCGCGGGATGAGCTGGGGCGAAGCACCAGGATTGGCGCATCTAATGGATGCGCCACTTCTGGGGCGGCTGCGTCCTGCTATTTTTAGGCTGGGGAGAGTCCAATAACCATGGACCTCCCTAGTCTGAGAATATCAGGCCCCAGCTGTCTGCTTTACCTTGGCTGGTGATCCAATTTTGGGGGACCCCTACGTGTTTTTTTTTTAAATTATTTATTTAATTTAAAATAACAGCGTGGGGTACCCTCAGTTTTGGATTACCAGCCAAGGTGAGGTTGCCAGCTGTGGTCTGCAGGCTGCAGCCGTCTGCTTTACCCTAGCTGGCTACAAAACTAGGGGGAACCCTACGTCATTTTTTTTTTCATTTTTTTGGCTAAATACAAAGCTAAGCACCCCTTAGTGCCACATGAAAGGCACCAAAGGGTGCTCCACTTTTTCTCCATTTTTTCTCCACTTTTTCTACATTTTTTCTCCACTTTTTCTACATTTTTTTCTCCATTTTTTCTCCATTTTTTCTCCACTTTTTCTCCACTTTTTCTCCATTTTTTTCTCCACTTTTTCTCCACTTTTTCTCCATTTTTTTCTCCACTTATTCTCCACTTTTTCTCCACTTTTTCTCCACTTTTTCTCCACTTTTTCTCCACTTATTCTCCACTTTTTCTCCATTTTTTCTCCATTTTTTCTCCACTTTTTCTCCACTTTTTCTCCATTTTTTTCTCCACTTTTTCTCCATTTTTTTCTCCACTTTTTCTCCACTTTTTCTCCACTTTTTCTCCACTTTTTCTCCATTTTTTTCTCCACTTATTCTCCACTTTTTCTCCACTTTTTCTCCATTTTTTTCTCCACTTTTTCCTCCACTTTTTCTCCACTTTTTCTCCACTTTTTCTCCATTTGTTTCTCCACTTTTTCTCCATTTTTTTCTCCACTTTTTCTCCACTTTTTCTCCACTTTTTCTCCACTTTTTCTCCATTTTTTTCTCCACTTTTTCTCCACTTTTTCTCCACTTTTTCTCCATTTTTTTCTCCACTTTTTCTCCACTTTTTCTCCACTTTTTCTCCACTTTCTCTCCACTTTTTCTCCATTTTTTTCTCCACTTTTTCTCCACTTATTCTCCACTTATTCTCCACTTTTTCTCCACTTTTTCTCCACTTTTTCTCCACTTATTCTCCACTTTTTCTCCACTTCTTCTCCACTTTTTCTCCACTTTTTCTCCGTTCTTTTTCTATGGTCGATCTACCCATTAGCTCTGCCATGCATAGTGTAGCTCTACACCTACTGCACATGTTACTTTATGATTGACATTTTTTTCGTACCAGAGCTGTCTAAGCCTACTCTGACCCCATATTTGTCATTACTATATTGTCCTTGTACTGTATTATGACATTTGTATCATGTGTTTCATTTCTTGCTGTGTTGCAATTTTTTTGCTGCATCCCAATTGTACCTCTACATTGTTCGAGTTTATGTTATTGTTCTCTCAGTCTTATGTGATACTGATTATTGTCATTTTTCATGATTACATGCAGATAAGTCCAATCTGACGAAGGCTCAGGCCGAAACGTCATTTGTAACTTGTTTTGGACAAAAACATATATGCTTATGAAAAAAAAAATTTTCTTTATACGGACCAATAAAGAGTGATTTTGCATTACTATCCGTTGTGACTTACTGACTTAGTCTGGGAGATTTAGAGTGCCGAGGTTACTCACTAATTTTATCTATTATTACCTCTGAGCACCTATATACCAGTGAGCAGAGCTTCCTCTACAGTAGTTCTCCTGATTAGGCATGCCCTTACCTCATGAGCAGGGCATTGCAGCTTTGGTAGCAACCATTACGACATGGACTCTGCTGCTGTGGACCCGAGAAGAGTGAGTGCAGATTCATTGCACCCACACTCCTCACATGAAGGGTCCGCACTCCTAGAAAATGGGGGATACGTTCCCTGAGTGTCTCCCCCCCATATTCTAGACGGTCCAGAGTCGTCGTGGGACCCCTTTATTTTTTTTCTTACAATAAATTGGTGAAAGAGGAAATGTTTTGGGGACTGTTTTTTCAAATAAATTTCTTTTGTCGATTTTTTTTTTTTGTTAGTACTGACAGTTTATGATGTTGGGTATCTAATAGACGCCATGACATCACAAACTGCTGGGCTTGATCTCAGGTTACTTTACAGCTAGTATCAACCTGATTTATTACCCCGTTTGCCACTGCACCAGGGCACGGGATGAGCTGGGGTGAAGCGCCAGGATTGGCGCATCTAGTGGATGCGCCACGTCTGGGGTGCCTGCGGCCTGCTATTTTTAGGCTGTGAAGGCCCAATAACTATGGACCTTCCCACCCTGAGAATACCAGACCACAGCTGTCCGCTTTACCTTGGCTGGTGATCCAATTTGGGGGGGACCCTACTTTTATTGTGTATTTATTAATATTTATAAAATAATTATAAAAAAGAGCCTGAGGGGACCTCCACATTGGATCCCCAACCACGGTAAAGCTGCCAGCTGTGGTTTTCAGGCTACAGCCGTCTGCTTTACCCTAGCTGGCTATCAAAAATGGGGGGACCCAACGTCATTTTTTTTTTAACTATTTTTAATTAGAAAAAATTAATGGGCTTCCCTGTATTTTGATTGCCAACCAAGGTAACGGCAGGCAGATGGGGGTGGCCACCCATAGCTGTCTGCTTTATCTGCGCTGAGAATCAAAAATACCGCGGAGCGCTACGTCATTTTTTTAAAGATTTATTTTTACAGCACTGTGATGTCCAGCAATCAAAATACAGGGAAGCCCATTTTATTTTTAGTTATTTAAATAAATAATTAAAAAAAATATATATGGGCTCCCGCTGCATTTTTTGTATTGCTAGCTAAGGGTAATCCAAGCAGCTACTGGCTGCTAACCCCCACTGCTTGGTGTTACCTTCACTGGCAATGGAAAATCCAGGGAAGCATTTTTTATTTTTTTTGCCAAAAAACTACAAAAAAAGGACGTGAGCTTCGCCATATTTTTGTATGCTAGCCAGGTATAGCAGGCAGGTGCTGGAAGAGTTGGATACAGCGCCAGAAGATGGCGCTTCTATGAAAATGCCATTTTCTGAGGCGGCTGCAGACTGCAATTCGCAGCAGTGGGGCCCAGAAAGCTCAGGCCAACCTGTGCTGCGGATTCCAATCCCCAGCTGCCTAGTTGTACCTGGCTGGACACAAAAATGGGGCGAAGCCTACGTCATTTGTTTTCTAATTATTTCATGAAATTCATGAAATAATAAAATAAGGGCTTCCCTTTATTTTTGGTTGCCAGCCGGGTACAAATAGGCAACTGGGGGTTGGGGGCAGCCGTACCTGCCTGCTGTACCTGGCTAGCATACAAAAATATGGCGAAGCCCACATAATTTTTTCAGGGGGCAAAAAACTTCTGCATACAGTCCTGGATGGAGTATGCTGAGCCTTGTAGTTCTGCAGCTGCTGTCTGTCTGTATGGAGAAGAGCAGACAGCAGCTGCAGAACTACAAGGCTCAGCATACTCCATCCAGGACTGTATGCAGAATTTTTTTGCCCACCAAAAAAATGACGTGGGCTTCGCCATATTTTTGTATGCTAGCCAGGTACAGCAGGCAGCCACGGGCTGCCTCCAACCCCCAGTTGCCTATTTGTACTCGGCTGGGAACCAAAAATATAGGGAAGCCCGTTTTTTTTTAATTATTTCACTTATTTCATGAAATAATTAAAAAACAAATGACGTGGGCTTCGCCCCATTTTTGTGTCCAGCCGGGTACAACTAGGCAGCTGGGGATTGGAATCCGCAGCACAGGTTAGCCCGAGGTTTCTGGGCGCCTCTGCTGCGGATTTCAGTCCGCAGCCGTCCCAGAAAATGGCGCTCTCATAGAAGCGCCATCATCTGGCACTGTATCCAACTCTTCCAACAGCCCTGGAGCCGGGTGGCTTGTTGGGTAATGATGAGTTAATACTGGCTTTGTTTTACTAGCCAGTATTAAGCCAGAGATTCTTAATGTCAGGCACGTTTGACCTGGCCATTAAGAATCTCCAATAAAGGGTTAAAAAAAAACACCACACAGAGAAAAAATACTTTAATAGAAATAAATACACAGACACATTAGAGACTCCATCTTTATTACCCCCTGTCAGCCCTCCACGATCCTGCTCTTCTGACTTCTTTCTTTCTAGTGTAGTAGTAGTGACGATTGTAGTGAGGATGAGGTTCACCAGCCCATCACTTGGGGCTGGGGAACCTCATCCTCAGTACAATCCTCACTACAATCGGGAAGCAGCGTGCAGCCTTCACTCCGTGAGTGATCAGTGCTGGCTGTCAGCGGTAACAGCGGTAACGCTGACAGACGCGTTACCATAGCAACGGTGCTCTCGGAGCCGCGGTTAGCGGTGACGTCACCGCTAACTGCGTTGCTATGGCAACGGTGATCTCCGTTAATGACCGGCTGTTTCAGCCGGTCCCTAACGGAACGGGGAGTCAACCGTGTGCTACAGCATGTCGCCGGTACACGGCGATACACAAATGTGCACCATGTACCGGAGAGATGCACTCGCAGGTCCTACATGACGTGTCATAGTCATGTGACCAGTCTGTAGCCAATGAGATAATAGCCACGTGACTGGTCACATGGCTATATTGACGTCACGATAGGTCCTGCATCTCTGCTGGCAGTGCCGTCACCGGGAGGATTCAGCGATCATCGGATGGAATAGCGGCAGGAGACAGAGTGCAGAAGGGATCGCGGGGACCGGTAAGTGTTATGGCAATGTTTATTAACTGTTTGTGTACATTTATCATGCATTTTTATGTGTTTGTGATTGCCTCCCATTATAGCCTATTGGTTCTAGTTCGGTTCGTCGAACGTTCGACGAACCGAACTCGAACGGGACCCCCGTTCGGCGAGCCGACCTCGAGCCGAACCGCGACCAGTTCGCTCATCTCTACATGGGAGTGCTTGGCTGAACTACTGAAGTACTGTACTTTTGCGTATGTGAGAGCTGGCCAAAGTTGGCTGTCAGACCAATGATTGGTCAAACAATGACAGACATGTAATGTGAATGCAGGCATTTTATTTGGAGAAAAGATATCATCTTCATCAACTAATTTTTCTTTACGGTAACAGCAGTAAGACTATAGATATAGAAGCAGCCATCATACGTATTGTTAGTTATCAGATTGTATGCCATATTTAGAGCAAGAAATGAATTGGAAGTTAAATGAATTAATTGACTTTATAGGGAGACAGCACCCACAAATTCATTTTATTGCTACTGCTCAAGTTAATAACCTCAATTGCTCCCATGTGTAAAAGGAACAGTTTGGGTAACAGGTACACATGAGGAAATTGCTTAATTATATTTGCCCTTCAGAAAGTGATTATTTCACTCTAAAATATGTATAAAGTGAAAATACGTGTCAGGTAATTCTGATAGTTAAATATTTGAGTGTAAAGTAATCCGGAGCCCTCTTTTGTCATCATAATGTCATGAAGGAATGAAATATAATACAATGGTTGTCTTTATTTTGTAATAGGCTATTTGAGAGTCTCTGAAATTGCAAAAGTATAACAAATGGGAACATTTCACAACCATCAGATCATGTTTAATGTCAGTGAGGTGCTGACAGGTCCATCATTCTAAGGTATAAATACAACAGCTTTAGGGGTGGTTTACCAGAACTCAAACTATTCTCTTAGAATCTATATCACTGACTAAGCAGCAATTTATACTGCCTGCTAACATGAAGGCTGCAATTGTTTTTCTCTTTGTGGCTCTTAACTGCTACTTTGGTAAGTTTATATTAATCAATGTTTTATTGGTGCTAATAAAATATTATTGTAACTTTTGATTTACTGATGTGAACTTTTTTTATGTAATAATTGGTTTAGAAATTGACCTATTGTATTTGAAATAAAAGCACAATGGATGACAATATATTTACATCTTGCAGGATTTGGAAATGCAGGGGCTATAGCTACTGGTGGAGTTAAGCCTGGTGAGTAGTTACATATTTAAATAAATTTCCTTGTGTGGAAAATATTTTTTTTTTATGATATATAATTAGGATTGAATAGATATTAAGTGTGGAAACCAGAGAAACATCTTCCAACATTTAAATTATTGGTTACAAAACTAGTTTCAAAAACATTATTTTTAATTTATTTATTAACAAAACAATTTTTATTTTTTTTTACTTTTTGGGACGCAAGTATTCAATCTAATTGAATGTTTTAACTTGTTTATGGTTCCATAATATATTGATTTTCGCAGATGTACCCACCATCCCAAAGGACTGCCTTAAAAAGTTAATTCAGGTAAGACTTGAAACTATTACTTTTATTGTTATCAGCTTATCAAAGTTCATGCAATGTTGTGGAGCATTTAGCTTTTCCAATATAGGATTACTCAGTTTCTGATGCAAAGATGACAATTGCCATAATGTAAATCATAAGTAGAGATAAGTGGACCTGTGGAAGTTCGGATTCACCGGGTCGGGTTCAGCTGGACTTTATATAAAGTTCAGTTTTGAACCTGGACTTCACCTAAAGTTGATCCCGGAGCCCAAGCCGCATTGGAAATCAATGGTTGGGCAGTCCACATACAACCAGCTATAAACAGAGCACTTTGGGGAGGGAGGGTTTTTGTTTTGAACACATCATTGAGCTACATCATGTTCAGTATGAACCCCAAACATTATAGTTTGAGTTCGCCCATCTCTAATCATAAGGGCAAAGTTGAAACACAGAAAGAAGTACAAACATTGATCAACCTATTCACTTTTTAGTAGATAAATATTAGATTAGTTCAGGTCCAACGTCTAGAAACCTCATCACACCTCCCCCTAACCACATACCCATGATGAGAAAAAGTTGTGGAATCAGCCAACATGGATATCAGAGTTCCTCAACTTTAATTTTTTACAAAATGTTTCCAAAAGGTTTATTTTTCATATAAAGATTATATATGAATGTATAGAATAAATATACTACATAAATCTTTTGACTAATTTGAAGATTGGGCCATGAAAGAAGAAAAAATAATCAGGTAATTCATGGATTCAGAGAATCTGAATAAAATTATGTCCAAAGTTTAAAAAATGTCTAAAGTTACCGGAGACAAATAATAATTTTGAGTTTGATCTACTAAGATAACAAAGATACTACTAACATTTTGATGCAATCTTATAACTTAGGTTATTCTGAATTTTGAAAATGAGTAATTAAGCTTTCTCACCTATCTATATTAATTTCTAAAATACATATTGTTGGTGAAGAAGCATGGTTTTATTGTGACATTATTAACAAGACATTTTATTAATAGGTTAATATTCCAGAGATGCTTACGAAACTCCAAGAATTGCTCTGTCTGTACATGAAGGGGGAGGTATGTACAAATATATAGCATTAGACCATGTTGTTAATTTAGTGGGTATATAAAACAACCCAGTAAACAGTAAAATATGCCCAGGTTATAGCCAGATACTATAATCATGTGAAGATTTTCAATCATACAACCTGTGAAAAGTGAACAATCTCTTCAAAAGATTTGTCTCATTGAGAGGTTAGCAGCATCGATGACTATGTCTACAGATCCCTACTGAGATGTGGGCATGATTGGCTGGTATTACGCATTTGTCCTATTCTTTAGTATTCAACATGTTCATGATACAATACACATACATTACACACATTTAATAAAAAAAAGAATAGATGGGAGGGCTTCTTAAACATACTTTGGTGTTCAATAAAAGTGATCACCTGTATTTAAAAAATGTATATATCTTTAATTTGCAGAAAGAAAATAATGAGGAGCTATACAGACAGTTTTTAGAGCAGTTGCATGAGGCTTTGGTAAGTATCACTTTATTTAGACATTTTGTATATAACTTAATGCAATATGTTTTCTAAAGAAGATAAAGACCAAATGGTAATCTAATTAGTGGGTATGGAAATATTATTTTTTTGCCAGTTAGTAAATGTAAAATGTGTATTTTTTGGTCAAACATAGAAAGAAAATAACTTGTTCATAATAAAATAGAAATTAATAATTGTATATTACTCTATAATGTATTTTGTTATTGTTTTATGTTTTCTTTAGAAAAACGTAGGTTGTACAGTAGATGAAATCCTGAGCCTTGAAGACTTCCTGGTAATTATTTTTTTACCTCTTCAAATAACAATCTTTTGGCATATCTAGCTACATAAAAACTCCCTTTTTTTTCATTCCATTTATTTGACTTCATTGATTTATAGGAAAAGGTTGGAGATCAGGTTGGAGATGTAGCTAAAAAGCTTGCCTTGGAACTTCTAAAATTAGTGGTAAGTGCTATATCTACTATATATATCGACTATATCTACATGAATATGATTGTTTACTGAATAAAATTGTTACTCTAGATTTATTTATTTTTCTTTGTAGAGAATTATTAGAAGTGTTGATTGACAATTATTACATTTTAATATACACATAGAATTTGATTGAATTAAATGTTTATTTTCAAATTTAAAAAGAAAATTTAAAACTATAAAAAGGAAACAGACAGTCACTTGCTTTATAAGAACACACATTCTCGTAATACAAAATAAATATCTCAAGCTAATACTTCCATCTACATATTCTTCTGCCAAATTTTAGGAGGATCTTGGAGTAAGTGATGTGGTCCTGAAACTTGCATGTGAATTGCTGGTAAGACAATGAAGTTCTAAATAAAAAAATATAACTTTTGTATGATATTTATCAATCTATTAAATAAATAAATATCTGTATTGTGTTCTTTTATCTTATAGGGAGAGACCCTTAAAAGCTTGAGCAATTCACTGGTAAGATATCCACAATATTATATATTGCAATTATTTGATGTGTTTGGACTTAAAGCATTTTATTGAACTGGTTTCTAATTTTGTATTGTATGCTCACAACTTTCTTCCAAAAATGCTTTTTCTTTAGCGTGGCTTGGATGGAGCAACTAATATTTTGAAAGGAATTTTAGGCTGAGGAAAAAATATTAACGTGAGTAATCCTTTTTTTAGCATATCATATGTAGATAATAAAATATTTAATGTTATATTATATTGTACAATAATAAATATAGCAGCAACATATTGTACTGACATTTGCCTGTTAAGTTTTGTCCACTAAATATTAATTCTGTCTAATTATATGTTTTATATTATACTATTCTACTAAATGGTAATAAGGTTTTATCCATATAGTATGATAGAGAATAGATATAAACACCCCACATATTTGGAGGCCCATAAAAGTCCTTAAGGCGCTATATAATCATACAACACCATGTAATGGATATATTCTCCAATTAAAGCTATGCATGTAAAGGAGAATATCTTAATAATGCAGTGAAGCAATGTAGATATTTAATATGTTCAATGTGAAAGCATAAAGTACATTGCAAAATAGAAAGGCAATTTATAGAACAATCGGTATGGTAATAAAATCAAAGGTTTATTCCAAGGATTAAAATTTAATTAGGATTAGTGTTGAGCGGACCCGAATCCACAAAATCCGGATCCGCACGGTTTGAGAGCCAGATCCGAGTCCGACCAGTACCCAGGATTCAGGGTGCACGATCCGGATCCGTTTGTTTTGGTTTTTTCTCTCTCTCCCTCTCTCTTTCTGTCTCTCTCTCTCTCTCGTCCCAAATCCGGCTCCCCATTGATTTACATTGACGCGGATTCCAGACTTCTGCGGCAACCCGATCCGGATCCGCCGGACCCGGATTATAACCGATCTGCTCAACTCTAATTAGGATCCATTTTAAAGTTTACATGTTTCGGGCAAGGTGTGCTCTTATTCTATGAGTAAGGGCACACCTTGCCTGAAACATGTCAGCTTTTATTACCATACGGATTATGCTGGAAATTGCCTTTCTACTCTGCAAAGGAAGCACTGTGTTCACCAGCTGGTATCTTAACCCGATGGAGACATTTCCCCTCCGCTAATTTAATAGAATTATGCAGCAAGCCTGTTTTTTGCCTTCTTCCTACCATAAAATATAATATCACGCCATCATTGTGAAGAATATAACATAGCTCCTCTGCAATTAGACATTAGATACTTCCACATGAATTTGGACTTTTGTAGTAGTAATTCAAAACTTGTAGGAGTAAAAATCTTTGTCCTATACATTTTCTGTCTGATAGATAAGGGAAGCAAAATTATAAAATCAAGTAAAAAGAATACCCTTAACAGCAAAAGATGTCATTGTCCTCTAATGAGATAAATTCTGTATAATTTATTTACTTTGTTATTGATTGATTTATGTACTGAATAGCATTTTTTTCATTCATTCAGACTCGTCACATTTGAAGTCATCAATTAAACTGGATCAATAATCAAGTTCTGCTAAGTGATATTGTTCTTTTATATGATTTTAAGTAATTTTGATTTTTAATAAAATACTATTCATCATAAAGTGTTTCTTTTGGTTTTATGATCTCACAGTTTATAAACATTGGACTTCTCAAAGTACTCTTTATTACAGGGATGTCAAAGTAAAATACACATAGAGCCAGAATTAAAAACTTGGACAAAGTCACAGGCCTACCTAGTTATGAACCCTACATAGGCCTCCATACAGAATAATGGTTTCCACATAGTCCTCTGTACAGAGAAATGTGCCCCACATGGCCCTCCATACAGAATAATGTGCCCCCCATTGCCCTCCATACAGAATATTGGGTCTCATATAGCCACTCTTACAAAAAAATGGGCAAATAGTCCTACATAAGAATAATGGGCTGCAAATAGTCCTCCATACAGAATAATGGGCCCCAGATTGCCCTCTATACAGAATAATGTTCCCCACATAGATTTCCAAACAGAATAATTTTCTTCACATAGTCCTCTATATAGAATAAGGGGTCCCATATATCCCTCCATACAGAATATTGGGCCCCACATAGCCCTCCATAGAAAATAGTAGGCCCCACATAGCCCTCCATACAGAATAATTGGCCCCGTATTGTCCTCCATACAGAACAATGTGCTCCACATAGCCCTCCATACAGAATAATGGGCCCCACATAGCCCTCAGTACAGAGTACAGACAAATGGGTTCCAAATAGTCTTTCATAAGAATAATGGGTTCCACAAAGCTCTCCATACAGAATAATGTGCCTCACTGAGCCTACAAACAGAATAATGTACGCCACATAGCACTCCATACAGAATCAAGAGCACCATGTAGCCCTCCATACAGAATAATGTGCTTCACATAATCTTCCATACAGAATAATGGGTCCAACATAGCCCTCCATACAGCATAATGGGCCCCAAATAGTCCTCCATAAGAATGATGGGCTCCACATAGCCCTCCATACAGAATAATGGGCCCAACATAGCCCTTCATACAGAATATTGTGCTCCACATAGTCCTACATACAGAATAATGGGGCTCACATAGTCCTCCATTCAGAATATTGTGCTCCACATAGGCCTACATACAGAATAATATGCCTCATTAGCCTGATGCAGTTCACTTATACAAGGGGAACCTGAACATTTTACAGTTCTTATTAAAATCAATGAGCTGAAAAGACATGTCCCGACTAGAGATGAGCGAACCGGTCGCGGTTCGGCTCGAGGTTGGTTCGCCGAACGGACCTCCCGTTCGAGTTCGGTTCGTCGAACGTTCGACGAACCGAACTCGAACTGCATAGGAAACAATGGCAGGCAATCACAAACACAGAAAAACACCTAGAAAACACCCTCAAAGGTGTCCAAAAGGTCACAAACAACTCACAACACATGGGAAAGTGACAAGGACATATACTCATGCGAAAACAAAAGAGCTGGACAAGGAAAAAGAGTAGGACACACAGATATATGAGTATATGCAAGGAAACATCGATTCCATTATTGTGCAACTTGAGCCCTGCTCATTTTAGGCTTCCAATGTTGATAAATTGCCTGAGCTCGCCACGTACGTCTTGGGGATCTTGTCGTGTCCTGCAGCCAGCGTTCTCTCGGAACCTGTCTTCAGTGCTGCTGTGGGTCTGCTGGCAGATAAGCACACGTGTCTGTCCACTGACAATGTGGACATGGCTCTCAGAGGACTTTTCTTCCCCTGGGTCAGCCAGGGGACGGGAAAGGCACGCGTATTTTTGAGAGTGCTTCATGCAAAGCATCTTTTTCTTTTTCAAAAGGGGGCTCAACCGATGCCAGTCAAGTGGGGTGTGTGTGGCCCAGTTAGTGGCAACGAGGGAGACTGTGGTTGGAGTCCCCTCGCTGTGTTTCTAAAAGAACCAAGATGAACAAGTCATGGCTCTCAGAGGACTTTTCTTCCCCTGGGTCAGCCAGGGGACGGGAAAGGCACGCGTATTTTTGAGAGTGCTTCATGCAAAGCATCTTTTTCTTTTTCAAAAGGGGGCTCAACCGATGCCAGTCAATTGGGGTGTGTGTGGCCCAGTTAGTGGCAACGAGGGAGACTGTGGTTGGAGTCCCCTCGCTGTGTTTCTAAAAGAACCAAGATGAACAAGTCATGGCTCTCAGAGGACTTTTCTTCCCCTGGGTCAGCCAGGGGACGGGAAAGGCACGCGTATTTTTGAGAGTGCTTCATGCAAAGCATCTTTTTCTTTTTCAAAAGGGGGCTCAACCGATGCCAGTCAAGTGGGGTGTGTGTGGCCCAGTTAGTGGCAACGAGGGAGACTGTGGTTGGAGTCCCCTCGCTGTGTTTCTAAAAGAACCAAGATGAACAAGTCATGGCTCTCAGAGGACTTTTCTTCCCCTGGGTCAGCCAGGGGACGGGAAAGGCACGCGTATTTTTGAGAGTGCTTCATGCAAAGCATCTTTTTCTTTTTCAAAAGGGGGCTCAACCGATGCCAGTCAAGTGGGGTGTGTGTGGCCCAGTTAGTGGCAACGAGGGAGACTGTGGTTGGAGTCCCCTCGCTGTGTTTCTAAAAGAACCAAGATGAACAAGTCATGGCTCTCAGAGGACTTTTCTTCCCCTGGGTCAGCCAGGGGACGGGAAAGGCACGCGTATTTTTGAGAGTGCTTCATGCAAAGCATCTTTTTCTTTTTCAAAAGGGGGGCTCAACCGATGCCAGTCAAGTGGGGTGTGTGTGGCCCAGTTAGTGGCAACGAGGGAGACTGTGGTTGGAGTCCCCTCGCTGTGTTTCTAAAAGAACCAAGATGAACAAGTCATGGCTCTTCAGAGGACTTTTCTTCCCCTGGGTCAGCCAGGGGACGGGAAAGGCACGCGTATTTTTGAGAGTGCTTCATGCAAAGCATCTTTTTCTTTTCAAAAGGGGGCTCAACCGATGCCAGTCAAGTGGGGTGTGTGTGGCCCAGTTAGTGGCAACGAGGGAGACTGTGGTTGGAGTCCCCTCGCTGTGTTTCTAAAAGAACCAAGATGAACAAGTCATGGCTCTCAGAGGACTTTTCTTCCCCTGGGTCAGCCAGGGGACGGGAAAGGCACGCGTATTTTTGAGAGTGCTTCATGCAAAGCATCTTTTTCTTTTTCAAAAGGGGGCTCAACCGATGCCAGTCAAGTGGGGTGTGTGTGGCCCAGTTAGTGGCAACGAGGGAGACTGTGGTTGGAGTCCCCTCGCTGTGTTTCTAAAAGAACCAAGATGAACAAGTCATGGCTCTCAGAGGACTTTTCTTCCCCTGGGTCAGCCAGGGGACGGGAAAGGCACGCGTATTTTTGAGAGTGCTTCATGCAAAGCATCTTTTTCTTTTTCAAAAGGGGGCTCAACCGATGCCAGTCAAGTGGGGTGTGTGTGGCCCAGTTAGTGGCAATGAGGGAGACTGTGGTTGGAGTCCCCTCGCTGTGTTTCTAAAAGAACCAAGATGAACAAGTCATGGCTCTCAGAGGACTTTTCTTCCCCTGGGTCAGCCAGGGGACGGGAAAGGCACGCGTATTTTTGAGAGTGCTTCATGCAAAGCATCTTTTTCTTTTTCAAAAGGGGGCTCAACCGATGCCAGTCAAGTGGGGTGTGTGTGGCCCAGTTAGTGGCAACGAGGGAGACTGTGGTTGGAGTCCCCTCGCTGTGTTTCTAAAAGAACCAAGATGAACAAGTCATGGCTCTCAGAGGACTTTTCTTCCCCTGGGTCAGCCAGGGGACGGGAAAGGCACGCGTATTTTTGAGAGTGCTTCATGCAAAGCATCTTTTTCTTTTTCAAAAGGGGGCTCAACCGATGCCAGTCAAGTGGGGTGTGTGTGGCCCAGTTAGTGGCAACGAGGGAGACTGTGGTTGGAGTCCCCTCGCTGTGTTTCTAAAAGAACCAAGATGAACAAGTCATGGCTCTCAGAGGACTTTTCTTCCCCTGGGTCAGCCAGGGGACGGGAAAGGCACGCGTATTTTTGAGAGTGCTTCATGCAAAGCATCTTTTTCTTTTTCAAAAGGGGGCTCAACCGATGCCAGTCAAGTGGGGTGTGTGTGGCCCAGTTAGTGGCAACGAGGGAGACTGTGGTTGGAGTCCCCTCGCTGTGTTTCTAAAAGAACCAAGATGAACAAGTCATGGCTCTCAGAGGACTTTTCTTCCCCTGGGTCAGCCAGGGGACGGGAAAGGCACGCGTATTTTTGAGAGTGCTTCATGCAAAGCATCTTTTTCTTTTTCAAAAGGGGGCTCAACCGATGCCAGTCAAGTGGGGTGTGTGTGGCCCAGTTAGTGGCAACGAGGGAGACTGTGGTTGGAGTCCCCTCGCTGTGTTTCTAAAAGAACCAAGATGAACAAGTCATGGCTCTCAGAGGACTTTTCTTCCCCTGGGTCAGCCAGGGGACGGGAAAGGCACGCGTATTTTTGAGAGTGCTTCATGCAAAGCATCTTTTTCTTTTTCAAAAGGGGGCTCAACCGATGCCAGTCAAGTGGGGTGTGTGTGGCCCAGTTAGTGGCAACGAGGGAGACTGTGGTTGGAGTCCCCTCGCTGTGTTTCTAAAAGAACCAAGATGAACAAGTCATGGCTCTCAGAGGACTTTTCTTCCCCTGGGTCAGCCAGGGGACGGGAAAGGCACGCGTATTTTTGAGAGTGCTTCATGCAAAGCATCTTTTTCTTTTTCAAAAGGGGGCTCAACCGATGCCAGTCAAGTGGGGTGTGTGTGGCCCAGTTAGTGGCAACGAGGGAGACTGTGGTTGGAGTCCCCTCGCTGTGTTTCTAAAAGAACCAAGATGAACAAGTCATGGCTCTCAGAGGACTTTTCTTCCCCTGGGTCAGCCAGGGGACGGGAAAGGCACGCGTATTTTTGAGAGTGCTTCATGCAAAGCATCTTTTTCTTTTTCAAAAGGGGGCTCAACCGATGCCAGTCAAGTGGGGTGTGTGTGGCCCAGTTAGTGGCAACGAGGGAGACTGTGGTTGGAGTCCCCTCGCTGTGTTTCTAAAAGAACCAAGATGAACAAGTCATGGCTCTCAGAGGACTTTTCTTCCCCTGGGTCAGCCAGGGGACGGGAAAGGCACGCGTATTTTTGAGAGTGCTTCATGCAAAGCATCTTTTTCTTTTTCAAAAGGGGGCTCAACCAATGCCAGTCAAGTGGGGGTGTGTGTGGCCCAGTTAGTGGCAACGAGGGAGACTGTGGTTGGAGTCCCCTCGCTGTGTTTCTAAAAGAACCAAGATGAACAAGTCATGGCTCTCAGAGGACTTTTCTTCCCCTGGGTCAGCCAGGGGACGGGAAAGGCACGCGTATTTTTGAGAGTGCTTCATGCAAAGCATCTTTTTCTTTTTCAAAAGGGGGCTCAACCGATGCCAGTCAAGTGGGGTGTGTGTGGCCCAGTTAGTGGCAACGAGGGAGACTGTGGTTGGAGTCCCCTCGCTGTGTTTCTAAAAGAACCAAGATGAACAAGTCATGGCTCTCAGAGGACTTTTCTTCCCCTGGGTCAGCCAGGGGACGGGAAAGGCGCGCGTATTTTTGAGAGTGCTTCATGCAAAGCATCTTTTTCTTTTTCAAAAGGGGGCTCAACCGATGCCAGTCAAGTGGGGTGTGTGTGGCCCAGTTAGTGGCAACGAGGGAGACTGTGGTTGGAGTCCCCTCGCTGTG